>NC_091098.1:7539315-7839315 GCF_024713975.1 Paralichthys olivaceus
GACTACACCTGGCCAGCAGGTGGTCAGCCAGCTCCACCATCTCCAGGCGAACCCTCCAGTGCCGGTGAGCTGAGGTGCAGGAGATGATCTTCTTCATCAGCACAGAAAGCTTCCCTGCCGTGCTCTTCAACCAGTCTTGCTTTCGCTGGACCACCAGCTGTGTGATTTTACCCAGGTTTGGTGAGAGAGTCTTGCAGGGCTCACTGGCCTGAAGCTGGACGTCTTCCATCACAAGCCCCACAGCACTGGACAAAACCTGAATGAGAAAAAGAGAGGAGGATGTGGCATGAGCAAATCACTGCATTACATTATAAGCAAACTTTTAAGGTCTTGACCTTACCATGTGAAGTGCCTTCAAATAATGCATGTTGTGATTTGGCACTATCCAAATAAAATAAAATTGAATTTAATGTAAAAATATCGTACCTTCATTGCCTTGACTGTGACTGCGTGGCCTTGTCTCAGATCTCCGGTAATGATCCTAGCTATAGCCGTGGTGAGCCCAGGTAAGAATGAAGCCATGGTGCTGCCGATAGCACGTCGCTCTTCTAAGGAGGGGACTATGTGCACCTGAGTACAGTCACACTGCAGAATCAAAGCTTGGAGGCACTTAAGCGCTGCTGCCTGTACTTCCCGGGACTTCTCCTTTTCACCTAAAGCCAGTAGCAGTGATATGGCTGCTCCCAGTCCAGGCAACATGATTGGTTCAAAGAGTTTGAAAACTATATCACCATAGGCAGCATGAAGGAGGGCGTCCAAGCACCTCAGCACGGCCAATTTCAGCTCCTCTGACGTGTCAGCAGGTTTCCCAGGATCGGTTGGAGAGCAGAGGCACAGGCAGAGCTCAGAGAAGAGGTTGTGGAGGGTTTCCCAGCTCTGGACGCAAGTGTTCTCCAGGATATGGCTCATGGCTTCAGCCACAGCCTGCACCAGTTTGTCCTTCTTCGGTCCGGGTACTTTGAGGACAAAGCGAAGAGGGAAGAGGACATACTCTTGGAGCTGCTGCAATGTGGCATCGTTGATGTCTTTTAACTGACCGCTCACTGTCTCCACATTGGCCACAGAGGGCTCCCGGGTCAGCAGGACACAGGCCGGGCGCAGGTAGGCAAAGGCGATCTTTGGATCACTGATCTGAGCCATGGTTGGAGGCATCACAGCAGGGGGCACTTAAGTGAGGGAGCGTATACAGAGAAACAAAAATCAAACAAAGTCTATTCATCACTGTAACCAGAAAATAATGTTTCCCAGGAGGTAAAACACTTCGAATTTTGGATTAAATCTGTAATGGTCGCCTGCCATGTAGCCTTATCCAAATTTAAAATTTGCATACTTTGCACACACTTGGCAAGAAAACTAAAAACTTACCTGTGTTCCCAAATGAACAGGTCAGGGGGACAAGAAGGTTCAGATAGATAGAAGCCAATGACAGGGTTGAGAAAATAAAGCAATTTTCTCTAAATATTGCTATTACCCCCCAAATGGGTGATAAAGGCGATGGATGGAGCCCATAACAAATTGTTATTGTCTATGTCGCCAACATCTTTTATTGCTGCCTGAACTCTGCACTGAGATCTGGATTAAGATGTGTTGTACCAATCAGTATTAAGCCTCGTTATCATCACTGCGGTCAAGTGAGCAGACGTTCGTCTTTTCCTGATTTCAAGTGCGCCCGTATTACAGAATGTATGGCAAATGCATGTAGTCCATGATACGGAGCGAGCAAACCTATTACGCCACTGTAAAATCCCTTTGATCCATAATTTCTGACGAAGGTTGATACACTTGATCTCAGGAGCATCCTGACTGTTCACTCACTCAGTATCAAGCATATTTACTGTTCAATCCAGCCTCAAAGTTCATTATTTTAGTTGAAAAAGGCATTAAAAGAGTAAAAGATTGGCTCGCTCCGTATCATGCCATACATTCTGTAATACGGGTGCACCTGAAATCAGGAAAAGACGAACATCTGCTCACTTGACCAGTTTACCATCGATCAATTGTCCACAATGACACAAATGTACAATAACAAGTCTGTGGAGTAGCAGTGCAACACCTGCACTGCGCTACTAGCGTAAACAAACAGGGACCTACCTTCACATTCCTGCTATACTGCGACCCACTGCGTACAACAATACGCCCAAGACATAGATTGTCTATTTTATAGCAATAGTTCAGAAACCACCCAATGATAAAGTTGATGAACTCCAGGCAAAGCTAACGTCATGAGGCTGCGTCGCACATCTTTGACGTAGTGCCTGAAAAGCGACACGCTTCCTTATTTTGACGATTATTCTTCAAAATAAAAGCAATGAGTTTTAGAGTGAAGCAGAAAAATCTGCATTAATGTATGAAAACTTGTATTTTCATCGTTTAAACTTTAATTTCAGCAAAACACAATTGAACTCTGAGTATTTGCGTTAAAGGTTATGAATACTGTATTACTTCACTACCCATCGTTTAAATTCTGTTATAGTAGAAAAATATTTTTTTCTTTGTTTAAATCAGTCCACAAATGAATGTCGATAGTCTAAACAATGCACAACTTTATGAACTAGTTTCACACTAACAAACCTTATTCTCATGTAATATTAACTTTCTACTGACATTAGTTAGAGGTCAAAACCACTCGAACACTTACCAGTGTGCGAATGTTTGTTTTATGTTGAAGAAGAAGACCATCAACAACAGAAGTCCACTCTGCAGTCGCTTCCGCTAGCTTGATGCTAACCGGTATTTGTGCCTTTGCAGCTCCACAGTCTGTGTCTGTTTGCTAAACTCATCATTATAACCCATCGGCTGGATGTGACTGTCTGGTCGGTGCAGTGGATGTCAGGCAGTCGGCGTCAACTAGAAGGTAACGCCGGGGTTGTTATTGTCGCTTGTAAAAGTTAGCTTAAAGAGGGCTAATATTTAGCTAACACTAGCTCTAATGTGGATCTTACCGATTCATATCTGGGCGTAAATTGATATTAGCTTATCGCGACACAATAGCTTTAAATGAAAAACTCCTCCATGACTTACAGTCAGTTGCTCCAATCACAGTAAAACGGAAAAAGATTCATATAAAACGTGTGGCAACAACTGACTCGTACTAAAACACGACAGTTAAAAACAGTTCAGATGCTGCAGTGAATCCAACTCTAGTGTTCATCATCTGTTTATCTGCTTCCTTTATGTCAGTAAAAAAAACAATCAGATTTGATGCTGTGCCTTCCTGCCCTGCCTGGTGCCAAGTGTCGGTATGGATGAAGAAACCCTAGAGGCAGCCATCGCTACCTATGGGGCCCAGCTGCAGCAGGTGGAGGCGGCTCTGTCTGCTGGCCTGGACCCCTCCCAGCAGTCAGACCTGCTCAAACTGAGAGAGGACCTGTGTCAGCTGATAGATCTCACCCAGGGCAGTCTGGTGTCTGTCAAAAAGAGCCATCTCCTGGCCAGCCTCGAGGACAGCAATGGTCTGCAGGCCCACACCTCAGAGGCAGCAGCAGCAGACACAAGCTGTGCCAACACCAGTTTTGACTCTGAGTTTGCTTCTTTTTACTCTGAGCTGGGGGAGTTTTCAGGTGGTGACACCAGAGAGAGGGACAAGGAGGGAGGTGGTGGGCTAGGATATGGTGAGGATGATGAGGAGGAGGAGGAGGAGGAAGAAGAAGAAGAAGAAGAAGAAAATTCACTTAGTGGTACCAGAGTACGAGCACCTTACCGGACATCGTGGGGAACACTGGAGTATCACAATGCCATGGTGGTGGGGGCAGAACCACCAGATGGAGAAGAGTCACAAGTTAGAGTGCTCTATGTCTACCCCACCCAGAAGTCTATGAAACCATGTCCCTTCTATCTAGAGGACAAATGTCGCTTCCTGGATAATTGCAGGTAAACTGCCACTGTGTGTGTTTTCTTGTTTGTACATTTTTTTTAAATCTGCAAAAGGTTGTTGTATTAAGGTTATCATATGTTGGTAAGATTAAGCAAACCCTTGGAATTATCTTCATTTACGTTTAAATTTGTCCTCAAATATGGTCAGATGTTTATCTTTATCTAAGTATGTGAACTCTAATCACACCAACAAAGCTCTCTAGAGTCAGGAGGTACACATGGGAGGTTTGGGTAAGAGCTTCCTAAACTTACTTGAACACATCTGCTGAATATGAGCCTATGGTTATAAAGGGATGTTAGTTTGCCTAAAGCTGGAAAGATGTGACAAAGTGAGCAGCTAAAGGCTTGAAATGATTATTAGAGCTGGTTAAAATCTGTGTTCGCGAGTGTACTATACATCTATAATGGTGCATTGCAGAACACCATGAAGGAACCCACTTCTCTAAATGTTCTCCAAAGAAAATATCCAGTAAATGCCTGAAGTGTCCCAGCGATTGTAATATTATTAAAAGTGAAATTCATACTCACATGAATGCATCCTCTCAAAGGTGTAGTACAGTAGAGGGAGCATCATTATTTGTGACCAGTTAATGCAGGAAATCAAGTCATTCCAATGGTTTCACTTCCGTTTCTAGCTGTCTTCACCTTTTGTAGTAGCACATATAATCCAGCAAGTGTCACCCATTGTCCACATTGTGATCCAGATATTTCCTGACCACAGCCTCAGACAACGGTCTAAAAATGCTGTGAAGCGTTGTTCTCTTTGCATATTTTGACTATTGATGTGTTTAAGGAGGAGTTTCAGTCATGTGTGTCCCTTGTTCACTTACTGTATAAATCCACTGTGACCTCAGTTCAGTTAAACAGAATATTTTCTAAGATATTTTCCTTTTCCTGAAGATTTTCTCACGGTGAAGTGGTGTATGTGTCCGAGCTCAGAGAGTTCTTGGAGTGTGACCTTAGTAACCTTGAAGAAGGCTCGTCCTGCTTGGTTCGACAAGAGGACGGCATCTGGTACCCAGCGAAAATCAGAGGTATTCCAGTGACATGGCCAGTTTTTGATGAGGTTTTCCACAGTGATAGTTAGATACTGAAAGTCATCAAGCCATCACAAGTTAGCTGATTGCAGGTGCATGATGTAACAAAAAAAAAAGACGATGGCAGACAAAATGTTTCCAGGTTCTATGTTTTGCTGACTCAAATTCTTTCTCTCAATGTAGAAATAGACAACGGTTTCTACACTGTGAAGTTTGACTCACTGCTGCTGAAAGATGCTGTGGTCGAGGCTGACTCTGTTATTCCACCTTTGAGAGAAGACGACCCGCTCTCTTCTGATTCTGACCTGGAAGACACTGGAGATGATGTGGGTTATGCAAAAGGTGTGTTTGAATATGTGTTGCTCCTCATAAAGTTTGAATATATTTTTGTCCTAATAAAGTAACTGTGTATTCTATTATCTTTCCTCATGCAACAGTTATGGAGTCAGAAGTAGAATCTGTTATGTTAAATACTGCTGAGTTTGGTGGCTGGGAGGCACATACCAGAGGCATCGGATCCAAGCTTATGCTCAAAATGGGCTATGAATATGGGAAAGGTAAGTGCAAGTGAATAACATTAACTACATTGTATGTAATGAAGTCACAATTAGTATCATTTATATTCAGGTTTGAAAAAACAAGAAAATCTGCTCAGCTAAATATGTGGAGTTTCTCCTTTTTTCAAAGGTTCTGTGATATTTTGTCAATCCAGCACCCATCAGTTGTTTTTACTGGATGTGAATGTTGGTTCCAATTTTTAAGCACCATTCATTTTTTTCAATTAGAATGTGCATACATCCCCCAAGTACCAACAGCCCCCTCAAATTCAATCAAGCTGCAGAAAATGTCACACACGCAAACATCAGTTTTCTAAATATGTATGATTTGTTTCATCAAGATCCATGAATTATTCCCTGGAAAATCAATGAAAATGTCAAAACAATGCCCTATCTGTAAATTTTAAAGAGAGTTGAGAAACTAATCCTGAATGTGCCCCTTGATCTGGTCTAAGTTTTGTTAATATCCGATCAGTTGTTGTTGTTTAATCTTGTTGACAAACATACAACCAACCAACACACACACAGGGGTGAAAACATAACCCCATGGTGGAGGTAACAATGCTCTGTCTGTTTCTTGTATAAATATATACTTTCAATTAGGCATGTGTTCTTCTTCCTCACTCCTTCTCTTTTTTCTTTTCAGGCCTAGGAAAGATGCAGGAGGGTCGAGTGGAGCCAGTCACGGCTGTGATCCTACCCAAAGGTAACTCTCTGGACCAGTGTGCTGCTCTCACCCAGAAACACACCCAGAGCAAGACCACAAAAGACGGCACGCCGACAGGCCGGCCCAAGAGACGCAGGAAGCCTCGTGCTGCCACAGGAGGGCGCCACAACGTGTTTGACTTTCTCAACCACAAACTAGGCGGCGAGCGCGCCAATCGTGCTGAGGGGGGTGCTGCTGCTCCTTCAGTAGCGACTGGGGTGGAGGCTTACAGGGGAGGGGAGAGCGCCAAGAGGATTCTGAATGTGAAGCTGTTCCAAGCTGCACAGAGGGTGTCCCAGACAGAGAGGGAGATCCAGAAACTGACCGAGTCACTGAGCAAGCAAACAGGCTGGTTAGTACTGAGTTGTGTTTGTTGAATATTTTCACATGTCTAATAAGATCTGGGAAGGTTGGGAACTGACCTTAAATTCATTAAGATGTTATTAATAATCAGTTAATTGCACCGGAACCTCCTTGTCACTCCACAGATGTTCAGCAGCTGTTAACTCCTCCATGGAGAATACAGGCATTAGATACTATAACATACTATATGCACACATACTGTATGTATGATCATAAATCATCATAAATGCTCTGAATACCCAAACTTTAATGCACTGTATAAATCAGGGCACTAGTTGCTGCGTTGGTCCTGTCAGCTCAAGTGGCAAAATGTTTTTGAATTCACTAATAATCAGGGCTGTGGGAGTTGTGTGAAAATGCAAATGAGGTGTGCAGAGTCGAAGTTAGACGCGGCCAACTTTCTCTCGAAAATGCAGCTGAAAGCAACTTCACGTCTCTCTCCGCTGCCTAATATATTTGTTGTTTGTTTGTTTGTGTGTGTGTGTGTGTAAAGGGGCTCATCCAGAGTGAAGCAGCTAGAGGAGAAGCTGTCAGCGGCCCGCCGGCTGCTGGCCCAGCAGAAAGCCCAGGAGCTGTCCATCCAGAGAGAGCACAAGAAGGCTGACACACACAAGAAGATGACGGAGTTCTAAGCTCAAAGACTCGGAGGACAAAGGAAGCACTGCTTGCCCGAAATCGAAATGTAGTTCATCGTTTCTATTATCAGTTTTTCGCTACACTGTATTTTAAGGCATTTTTTAGCATGAATTTTTTTTACCACATCATGGATTTGAGCTGGCAGTGGAGCCCACTTTATGCAGAATGCATCATTGTGCTGAAGATCAGTTCTGTTTCTCATTTATTTTTCAAGGACATGGCAGTTTTTCTGTTCCACGTCTAATTTGTATTGTTCACTATAATATTGAAAACTGCTTTTTATTTGTGATGAACATTTTGTCTCAATGTTTATTCAGCACTAAAATCAATGTGCTTGGAAAAGCCACTGTGCATGGTGCTATCATTTCAACCATATACACCTTTATACCTTTATACGACTCCATTGTGAACAGTTTCTGTAGCACAGAATCTACAATGTGTTCTTTGTTACACTTTTCTGGGAGAGATTTCAATCACTCCGGCCAGAGGCTGCTCTGATGGTCAGCGTAGCATACCTTGACTTGGATGTCTGCTGGTTTTAAAATTACAACCTCAGGAGTTGGAAGACCTTTAGAGAGTTTTGAAGTGAAGCCTGTTGCCAGCTCATAGACAGCATCTTTGAAGCTGCGGCCATAACCTCTCTATTAAATAATGAATTTGAGAAGACGCTTATTTTCTCATAGATCGGACACACATTGTCCGTGGGCGGGAAGGGTTCTGACTGCATCTTACCTTTCTGCCTTCAGACACAAGTAAAGGTTGAAGTCGTGACTTTGGGTATTTGCAGATGAGGTCTTCATCCTTTCCATACCCTCTTTCATCCGCTTTTGTGAGTCTGATGGTATAATAACTAAATTAAAAAAGTTTACAAAAAGAAACACACTTGTATTTGTGAACTGCATTTAACATTTCTAACTTTCCAAAAGAAACAGGCCAGCTAAAAAAAACAATGTAAAAGCTGAAACCACAAGAAACAACTGTAAAACTGGTGACCATCAGCAAGTCACAGTGAGTGTGCCCCTAAGGCGAAGATGGTAGTAAATACCTCACCTTAAAGCAATACATGCAGCAGGGAGATACAGAGCACTTTGTAAGTCATCCATGGAGTGTGAGGATGGACTGGTAGACCAGACAACAGCCCTGCACACGCAGGACTCGAAAACCCTCCACCTTGTACCCTGAGGAAAACCCTGCTTGTGCTTCCATCTGTTTGAGTGGCAGCACTTTTAGATTGCTTCTGACTGGGGTGATCGCACTAAATGTGCTGATCTTCGGGGGGGAAAAATGGAGAAATGCAGTATGTGTGTTGATTTAATGGGATCCCTCGGGATCCTGCGGTTCACCCTTTACCACGTTTGTAACCCTCGGGTCTCTGAGGATATCGCTGCCCAGCCAACAGCAGATTTGTGAGTGTTCAGGTGTGTGCACGCTCCTGCAGACGTCTGTCACATGTATGTATTCAGACTGGCATTACGGGAGTTTTTGCTGCTAACTGGCATTTCATCAGACCCTGGATTATGTGATTAAGGTGGTGTGATAGGAGAATTGATTTGAAGGCCACTGTGACTTGCCTCGCTTAGAAATTCATAATGTTGAACGAGGATCAGCCAGGCTTCAGGGGCTGGCCTCTGAATGTGTGGGGTAGGGTAAGATTTCTTATGGTGTTTACCTGGCTCTCTGTGGTACAAATGTGCTGTCTTCGCTGATATACACTGCAATTTGTAACTGTTGAGAGAATTGTGATGAACTTGTACTACAGGTCATTTTTCACATTATATAAAATTGCCATCAGAAGGTTAAATCCATCTTTACATGTTTTTATGTTTCATGCTCTGCTGTAAACAAAAATGTGGAATAGTTTTAACAAAACAAACCCAAGTCGAGAATCAGTGAATGGCTTTCTCAGTCTGCTCAGTGTTCATTCGGGTCCATCTGTTTGCTTGCAAATCTCAGTTGCTGTTACAGGATCACTCCATTTTGGATATTTCATCCGGAGGCAACAGGACATTTAATTAGTTGTTGAGACTTAAAGGGAAAGAGGAAACATCGGGGCAACACTTTATCTGAGGACCATGAATAGTAATATGAAATATGTGCCAAGGGCCATTTTATATGATATGTTAAGATTTCCGCTCTCTTTTCAGTCATTTTTACTTATACAGTCGTTTTGTTATTGAAAAGGTGGTCTATTAACGCATCAGTTTGCAAGTCATGTATTGACTGGAGTTTCACAATAAGAGCAGGGTGTTCTCTGCCCAGTTGGCTTTGAATCTTGGATGCAGATTTTGTCTCTTATAAAAATGTTGGCCTGATACACAGGTACAAACTGCATGTTTTGCTTTAAATGAAAGTGACTTTGCAAAATCTCTTCAGTGTGCCTTGCAGTTTTGTGATTGGAATTAGGCAGATGTGTGTGTGGGTGAGCATTGGATAATGTAATTTGAAGAGTGGAGGGTTTAACACCAAGTGCTGGTTTTTTGTTTCCTATTGAGGACCTTTTCCAGTATACAGTTAACATTGACCTCGTCAGAAACAGTAGACCTCATGGGACCAAAACCCGATCCTGATGATTCATAACATGATTTCTGAGGTCCTGGTTAATTACAGGGATCTGATGTATATTATGATTAGGTTAAGGTTAAAGCTAGGAATGAATTGGTCATGCGACAGTCCTTACAATGATAGCTGGGGGCACGGAAACACAGGCCACTGCAGGACTGATGTTCTGCAGGAACAGATGTGTGGATCGGCAGAGCAGTTGGCTGAGTGATAGCAGTGTGGAAAGACTAAGGGCATGGACAGTTAGGTCAGTCAGTTATGGGGATATCAGTGTACAGGAGACATGGGCCGAGGGCGACTGAGGGTTAGGAGGTTGTAAATCATGACAAATTGCTGGATTTAGCCAAAGTTATTCAATTAAAATACTTCTCCCTGTCTGAATGAATTTGTAAAGCCCTGGAGAATGTATCTGCAGAGACAATCACTTAATTGAAGTTAGCAATGAAGGTCATTTTTTTTAATCAAGGTAAATGTATTGACATGACATTTACAGTAGTTGTAATTAATAACTTTGTGTACTCGCATGGCAATTTCCATTGCATTATTGAGGCAGCCAATATAGAGGACCTTTATAGAGTGCTACCATCTGATGTCATAAGAAATTAGCCATTGTGCAAGAATATAATACTGTAATTATGCACATGGAATCTATGCCGAAAAAGTCATGTCTTATCATTTAATGGAAATTAGTTTGACCATCCTCATTTCATTTTAGAATTCAATTCACAATATACTACAGTATTGAGTGGCCAGAGAAAACCAAGAGGATAAATGGAAATTAATATCCGTTCACATGAATCTGTGCTTACAAAAAGCTAACCTAAGCTTGTCTTTTTTTCTTTTTTTTTTTTTACTTCTGGAGCGGATTTGAAGTGTGTGTGCGTGCATGCGTGCGTGTGTACGTACGTGTGTACGTGCATGTGTGTGTGTGTGTGATGCATTAGAAAAGCCAACATCCTAATATGTATTTCAGACCATCTTCCAGTCTTTTTCTCTGCAGATTATAAGCTAAAATCAATGAATAAATACATAGCACTGCAGGTATTTCACCTTGTTTGGAGTGCTGTGTTTCCATATTATGCTAAATTGCCATTTTCTCTTGTCTATGATTTTACATAATGATCAATGGTTGGTATTCTGCTGAGCCAGTGGAAATACAATAGCCAGGTGACAGAGGTGAAAATTCAGGTCATCACTTTGGGCATTCAGGTGTAGCATTACGTGCTTTTAAACCTAATCACTTGTGAGGGTTTATTGGGTTGGAACAGCACAATGCAGATACAGTATATGGAGGAATTATGATTTGCTAGTGAACAGTAATTTAATATGTTCTGCTGTAGGTGGATATATAAAATATTCAGAGATTCAGGTGCAGCAAAGCAGTCGCTCTGTATCATTAGGGTTGTTAGAGCAATACTTTTTTTACACATTATGTTTAGATTAATGATTTTGGTAAGAAAGATGGACTCTAAAAACCTGAGTAGATTTTAAGTGTGGATAGGCATAAATTAAATTGAGCAATCTCAAGAAAGAAAGATAGAACACAAATCAAGTAAAATACAAAAAATGCACATACTTAAAATACAGATGAGCAATAGTTCTTCTTATTCCTCATTAGCGGACTTGTAATATGAAAGACTAAAAACAACAGACAAGTTTGTGTGTCTTCATTGTAGTTTTAGGTATAAATGTTCATTTTAAACTACCAGAGAGGCAGATTAACTTTTACATCTCACACCAGAAGTACTGTGAAAAAACATATTTTCATGACAGAGAATTTGGCCAAAAAAACTAATTTCAAATGGTTTAAAAGAACTGCAACAAAGTTTAAATAAAGCATTCAAAATCAAAAATACCAAAATGTAGAACTTTGCAATTTAATGATGTGTAAATAATTTATGTAGATACAAGACAATAAAGGATATATATCTGAATTTAGAATTTGAATACAGCTTAAAATAAATTTCAAATTCTAAAAAAATATTACTTAAAACAAAAATATATTTGAGCTGTTTTGCTGTCATGAACATCCCAGCCAGCTGCTCTGTGGGTTGTAAAGCATTGTAAAATACATAAAAACCAATAACTAACTAATAATCAAAACCCTTCTGGCTACAAAGCAGCACAATGCTCTGAGTTAAAAGCTAAACTTAGCATGCTAAAATATAACAAAGCTATCATGCTGATGTTGAGCAGGTATGTTTACAATGTTCATGATCTTAGCATGTAAACAAATGTCACTAAACACAAAATGTCACTAAACACATAAAGCTGAGGCTCATCGGAAAGTCATATTTTTGCCAGTGCTTAGTTATTAAGTGTTGGACAAAATAAAGCTCTGACGATGCAAAGTGAAACACAAATGTCAGCACAAAATCCCATGTCATTCCAATCAAAAATTGTCTCTTAAATCCCAAAAGTGAAGCACACAGTGGTGCTACTCTAAATGAAAACTAAGGGATTAACAATGTCATTACTACCCGTGAGGATTCTCTGTTATTCAGGTCGTTGTATTTTCAGGAGTTTAACATGTGTTCATAGGCAACTGGGCACTGGAGACACAAGTAAATCCAGCTGCAAGTATACATATGTAGGAATCCATCCGATGTTTGTGGTGAACCACCTAACACCAGTGTCCTTACATACACCTCATAGACAGCATTTCATATTACACAGTCCCCTGTTAAGTTATTTCAATCGATCTATCTTGCAGCACAATTAACCTTTGCTTAATGGTTTTAACATTTTTATACAGAACTAATGTTTTAATCGTTACTGAGTTGAAATTACATTAATAATTTAGCCATTTGCTGATGTTGAGTAGACCCATTAAGTAGAGCTGCAAAAGTCAGGTCAGCATCAAAGTTGCCAGAATGGGATTTTATTAACAATATTTTAGAGCAATTCAATTATAAAGTCCCATCATCCTCAGTTTAAAGTATAGGATCCACCATATATTCTCAGCATTACTGGTGACCGGTGTCTTACACTAATGCTGGTATTAATTCAAAGTTTCCATAAATACTTGCATGTTGGCATCACTCTGTTTCTCTTTTGTTTTATTTAAGAGGACTTTCATGACTTCTTTATCATCTTTATCTCCTTCCACACTGCAAGTTATATGAATATTTATATGTATATTTAAAAATATATATAATCATTAAAATTTCCTGGGCCATTTGTTTAAAAGGCTAATTATCGACTTTAACTTCAATGACTAAAATGTATTATTTTAACCTCAAAAACATGCTTGAAATGCAATCCTCCCACTCCTATTCTACTCATTCATCAAGCAACAGAAAGAGGTGCCAAGGTTGAGGGGAGAGCTGTGCAGCACCAGAGAAAATGACAGTAAATCCCTCCCTAGTAACATCAAATTGCTGTGGTGGTAACAAAGAGACAGGCTGAAAGAAATATTGAATAAATATGTTCATTCAACTGCTATGATTAGAAAAAGCATGGAGCTGTATGTGTCCTTGCACACAAGAAGTTTTTCAGTTTTTCCTTCCCGGCACAGAATTCTGAAAATCAGGTTGTACAGAAACACAATTTCATAAATATTTGGTGAAAGCGCAGCATTGCCAAACTGAGATCAAACCCAAACTTTCTTTATTAGTTTATGGACAGCTTGAGCAGCTCAACTTCAAAACGGATTGGTGCAGAAAGATATTTTTGCTGTTGCCCTTTTGCCCTCATAAAGAATTTATATCACCCACTGGAACCAACGACAGATATTTCTTCTCATTTCTCCATGTGTCACCTTTTGATAACCTGGGGCAAGAGCAAAGAATGTGACTCGTGGTTCCCTTCGAAAAAATAAAAATAAAATAATAAATGACAAACTCTTTTTTTTTTTTTAAATATGATATAAGACAGCATGTCCTTCTGTCAGTGTTATTGGCTTTTTCCTTGATGGCGAGTTTCTAGATCATTCCGGCCAGCCAAGGAGGAAGAAAGAGTCCCACAGATCCCAGTATACACACCAGTACAAACATCCAGAGGAATATCCTGTCAATGACCATGGCCACATACTTCCAGTCCTCCTTCACCTGGCGGAGAGGAGGAGACACAATAGTAAGAGACATTTTGAATTTCACACCACACAACCTTTCTTTTGTCCAGCTGTCATTTTTACCCTTGATAGATTTCTCTCGAATGGCTGATTTTTTCATTATGAGGCAGCTATCTGCTAAATGTCAGTCAATCCTTGCTCGTCTCTCTTATGAAAAATTCAAGGTCAAATTACTGAGGTCACATTGTTTCAGAGACAGGCTTTTACTGGCTCGAGATAGGTTGTGCATTGTAGTACTGACAATGACTGATGTCAGTGAATACAATAACTTCCACCTCTGGTTTGAGAATAATTTTACATATTTTGGATCCTCCCATTCAACAGAGACACTTTTGTTTTTATTTTCATAAAATCAGCAACTTACTCTGAATTAGTATTTAAAAAAATTCAATTAACTAAAGAAGTGTTCTTTTATAATAATAAGTTCTGTTATTGTTTACAAAAACAGTTTATTTTTATAATTGCTTTGACTTCTATAATCTACAGAATCTACAAAACTCAACTAATTTCAATTAAATTTTATTTGTATCACTTAGGGTACTTTACACAGAGTGGTCGGAGACCTCAATACACGAAACACAGAAACAAAACGTTTCTAATATTGTAAGGTTAGAATAATTGTGTTCCCATGCTTCATTGTATTTTAAAGGAAAAAGGGATTCAGCCCAAATCTGCCCTTAGATTTTCATTTTAAAATTCTAATTGCATTGCAGCAATAATTCGCCTTAAAAACAACTCAAATTAAGTTGATTAAAATGCAAGTAATTCACACTCTTTGAATCCTCGATGTTAACTGACAATCCACACTAGCTCCAGGAGTTGATGCTTCAACCCTGCTCATGAGTTTTTCCAATCCAGCCTATGACCTCACACTAAAATCTGTCTGTTCATTTCCTGTACTCTGCTGCCTCACTGGGTAAATCCCTTTGAATTTATATGGGTGATTACAGACCAAATTTACATTTACAACTACACACATTAATGGTGGTTTGAATTTCAAATGAAGTACAGCATTGTTTCAAGTGCTGAAGGGATTTCACTCTCTCTCTCTTTCTCTGACTCAACAATTATTATGATTACTTCTACTAACTACTACTAACTGATAGACCATTACTTCATTAATATCACTCTTGTTATTCTCATTATAACAACCAGCCTGACAGTCACTGTGTCTGCTCATTGTGTGAACTGTTGGGTTTCTCTATAATATTGTAAGCTTAAAAAAAGTGGCTTTAAAGTGACTTCAGATAATGTCTGTTGCGATTTGGTGCGATACTAGTAAAATCAAATTAAATAAAATTGAATTTCCCTATTCAAAAATACTTATTTGAAACTATGTGGCTTTTATCAAATTTCATCACTACACAAAACATTACATCTATTATTCAATTTCCAATGCTTTACAGTGGTTACTGCAATAATAATTCTGTCAACTCACTGAAAAGTCTGCATCCTCAGCTCTGAGATGATCAGCGATGTACTGAACCCCCTCTATGGCCCGTTGCATAGCTGGGGAAATGGTTGGAACTATGGTGTCCTGTTGGGTGCTTGCATCCTTGGTGAACTCTGCTGTGAGAGTTTGTGATCTGTGGTGATCTGTTGGGGCCCGCCCCGCGAACCTGATGACCCCTGACCCTTCATCATGCAGACAGCAGTACTGGAAGCTGCGGGAGCGACAGTGATGCCCAGCTCGCTGAGAAAGCTCTGTCTGGTGGTTACACATTTCCTCTACGCTGACGGAGCGGCCGTTTGGAGCCAGTGTATTCAGTTCTCCCCTGGATAGGCTGTGAAGTGGGCCTAGCGGTAAAGATGGCGGCAAAGATAACTGGGAAGAAGACAAGCCTGTGGAGTTGTGTCCACGTAGGAGTTGTTTGTCTGAGAGATCTGAATATTGGCTGGATGTGGACCGGCAGAAAATGTTGCCTTTCAGTGGGTGACCATCCTCGGTATGGCCCTCAGGAGGAGAAGATGGGGGAGAAGGTGAGCACACAAGGATGCTGGGACTTTCAGGTGGAGTCTTTGGCAGCGTATTCTCTATCTGTCCCATTTGTCTCAATCCTGTCTCTAACCCGGCCCAAAAGGCCAGCGAGTTGCCCGTTGCAGATATCGTTGTTGGACGGTGCATCATCTCGATAAGCTTCTTGCAGTTCTGCTTCGCTGTGCCTGGTGGACGCTTCATGAAGAGCACGCGAGGTACAAAGTCCAAGAATACTCTCCGCACCCAGTGAGGCATGCCATGGGTTTGTGGCGAGCGATGATGTACATTTAACACAAAGACTGTAATTACGATGGAGAGGGTGACAAAGACCATGGTAAACAGCAGGTATTCACCGATCAGTGGAATCACCAGTGATGTAGACGGTATAATCTCAGTGATCAGCAGGAGGAACACTGTGAGAGACAGTAGCACCGAGATACACAAAGTAATCTTCTCTCCACATTGTGACGGCAAATAAAACACCAGCACAGTCAAACAGGAGATGAGCAGACAAGGGATGATGAGGTTTATAGTGTAGAACAGCGGAAGCCTCCGGATGATGAAATAGTAAGTGATGTCTGCATAGATCTCTGTGCAGCACTCGTACTTTTTGGTATTGTACTTGCCCACTGCATTAATGATGACCCACTCGCCACTCTCCCAGTAGTCCATCTGGTCCACATCACTATCCATGTTGATCAGATCGATCTTGGCGCGGTCGTAGGTCCAAGAGCCAAACTTCATCTTGCAGCTTTGCTGGTCAAAAGGAAAGAAAGTAACATCTATGCTGCATGAAGACTTATAAATTGCTGGTGGCATCCACTTTATCCGACCATCATGGAACAGATGTGCTTTCGTCAGGTGGGTCACTGCAAAGTCGCCGTCCGCACTGCAGATGAAGAAAAGCACATAAAAGAGATAGAAACGTAAAAACACTGTCATCAAATGTATTTTGCATCTTCAGCATAATTCAGTAAAAATTTAGATACATGATACGATATCTGATACATGGCCTGCAATAACAATAACATCACGATACAGCGATTCTGCCATCAACAATATTATGCAAGACAATTATAAAACGCTACATCTAGATTTTTTTAAACTGAAAAATACAAAATGCCCCTAATGATGAGGTAAAGTGCAGGATTTGTGTATTTATTCACTACAATATGGTGTCAGTTTCACAGTGTGACACTGGATGTCCTCATGTGCCATCATACCAATTTAAAATAGCCATAAACTGGCTGTTATTTAGTTATTATAGCTATATAAAGTAAACTATATAAAATAAAACTAAATATCGATATATAGTGCCAGCATATCAATAATCATATCAGATGAGTCAGGACAACGATATATATTGATGTATTGATACTATACATGCCTGCAGTAGTTCAAAAAAGCATTAGTTGTTATTGCATCTGATGATGACACTGCTGTAAATATCTGCAAATACCAAGCACATAAAAGATAGGACGCTGCAACAATTCATATTAATAAGTAATGGTAAAAAACAAAGCTATTGTTTTGGTGCTACAGAAGAAATATGGGAGGTAATCACTGTCATTGTAAACTGTCAGTAGTGAGTGACAGCTGCCTCTTTCCCTCCCTTTCCTCTCATCTTGATTTCATCTGATTGATCCCTGTCATGCTTCTAGCTCAGTCATTATAGACCGGAGCACCACCTATTGCTCTCTTCTACAGCTTATCATCTAACCCCCCCATCTAATTAGTTGTGATTAACTTAAATACATTCAATACATCAAGATAACAGCTAACGATCACCCTGTGCTGGGTCGACAGTTCATTCTGTTCTGCCCTTATCTGTTGTGGTTAACATCTACCTGCCTGGAATAGTCCTCTGGTTTCCCTTCTAATCATTAAATGTGGGCTTGTGTTTTGACCTGGTGAAGACCACAGATAGGCGACATAACACACAAGTAAGCCACGTCACTAAGCATCATGGCCAATGCAATGAATGCAAATTGTCTTTTAGTCTATACAGTATCAAATCTTTGTATAGTTACAAATTCTAAATTTAAGTAACTGCTTATAAATGGTTTGTATTTATATGGCACTTTCCTAGTCTTGATGACCACTGAAGGTGCTTTACAGTACAGTTTGCCATTCACCCACACACATTCACACTTTTTTGTTTCTATAAGTGGCAATTTGATGTGCTGAACAAACTGGATGTTCAGCATCTTGCTCAAGGACACTTCTGTATGCAGATGGGGGAGACCGGGATCGAACTGACGACCTTCTGGTTGGAGGATGAACGCCCATCCACCTGTTAACCTTTTGAGGGTCGTGGGGTGATCTGTAGCCAATCCCAGCTGACACAGGGTGAAAACCAGGGTACAACCTGGACAGGTCCATCGCATGGACACATACAGAGACAAACAACCATTCTACCACCGTCTATTTGGACTGTGGGAAGAAGCCACAGTACCTGGAAAAAACCCACACAAACAGACAACATCTAAACTCCATGCAGACAGACCCCGGCTAAACTGGGATTAGAGGCAACAGTGCTACAGTGCTTTGCTCACACTGTGCTTTTGTGCGGTGCTGCCCTGGATGAAATGTGCTTTATAAATAAAGATTGTTAATACAGATTGTACAATTATGTTTCTACAATGACGTGAATCTGAGAGTTGTATTGGCCATTTCTGTCTTACCTGTTTCTCATGCAGTTTTTCATATTAACTCATTTCCCTTACTTAGAGTAAAATAAACGCAGATGAACCTGAGGCACTCACACTGCATGCACTTGATCTGAGGCTCCATTTGAAACACACCCAGTTACATTTCATCTTCTAATTACCTGCCTAATGTATTACTTTGTTCCATCCCAAGCTTTGTTTGTAACCAGATCCATTAAGACTGACCTTATTCACATCTATTTCAGCTAAATTACTTTATGACATTGGCACAGGACAGGATGTCTGGCACAATAACAGAATCTTCACGTTTTCCCTCTAGTCATGCCATCTGTCAGAATAAAACCATCAGAGTTAGAGGATTGGTTGTTCTGTGTAAGTATTCTTTCCTTGAAAATGACTACATTTAAGATCCCAGCAACCACTCTGTGTGCCTGTGAAAAGGAAACAAGCCATACAAGCTACTGATGCCGAGCCTCACTTGTTGTAGAGGACAATGTCTGGCCTCCAGATGATCTCTGAGGGAATACGGATGGAGGTGACATTCTCATATTCCTCCGGGTTCCAGCGCAGTTTGTAATCATTCCATTCCTGTGGGAGAACATTAATCATGTTTACATACTGCAGCTTTATATTGGACTACTGTATCTCTAGCATGCATTTTGTCTCTCATAATTACATACTTGCTTGACCCAGACATTTGTTGTCATCATCTGGTTCTTCTCGTCCTTATTTCATGTAAACAGGAGAGAAAATCACTGTGACATTTATCTTCCTGGCTGCACTTCATAATTTCTCATTTTCTCATGAGTTATTTTTTCATTGTTGCCACCTGGAGTCATGAATCAGTTATAAAACAAATCAACAGAGATTAGTTGTGTAAATACACCAGGACAGAAATATAACACAGTGCACCATGCAAAAAAAACCCATTCCTGCTCTGTATCTGTTGCTTTGCTGGCTAGCCATTATCTCCGGCTCTTCCATATTCAACATTCACAATCTAACACAGAGCAGTCAGTGAAAACTCTCAACTTCACCCAGAGCTGCCTTTCGCTATATAAGGCATGGGAAGCAAGCACAGTTACCTAATTGTGTGTCAAAAAATCATCCCTGCAGTATCGCCAGCTGCACACATTTACTCTTAGAGCTGCACCAGGAAATTTTGCGTGGCTCCAAATGGTTGTTTGGAGCCACAATATGGTAGCCAGAGTCGTTGTAAGTGGTTTTACTTCAGTCACCAGAAAAACTAAAACATAATTTGTGTAAAATGAACATATTTCAAACTCCAGAGACTCTATAAAGATACAATTTTAATTAAGTTAAGAGGTGCTGCGTCTGCTTTGTTTTTTAGGAGACAGCTTTGTCAATTATGGATACTTGACAACTGAATTTAATTTGGGAAAATAATTCAGTCTCTCCTGTTGTGGTTTCATTTCCGCTGATGGTTGATGTGTCTATCTAAATGTATCTCTCATGCCTGGTACAGCTTTGAGCTGGTGGCTATTGTGATCATATTAATTCTGTTGCATATACCAGAAACGTTTCAGTTAAAAATGTATCATTTACACATATAGTACCAATCCAACATAATAATCTCCTTTCTAATCAAACAAACATCTCTCTCTGTATTTGGAATGCATATCTCCTGAGCAGTTCATTTACTCAGCTTCACACTCTGCATGTGCATTAAATCTTCTGAGAAGGTAGAGTGCCGAGTTTGGTGCAATTTGGACATGAAATATGTTCAATATTAATGATTTCAATTAACAGGCGACCAGCACTCTGTAGCAGTCAGGGGGGGCGGGAGAGTGTGCCTTCAGTCTGTGGTCATGTCTACGTCCGCAGAGAAACTACAGCTGGGCTGGACGCCAGATCATTTTGATAATTTTATTAATTTGATTTTGCAATATCGATTGATCTCCGTCATGGCAACAACATTCATAGAATCACTCTCTATTTGGCCAGTTTTCAAAAAAAGGTAAAAGCGCAATGTTTGTTTTGCTGCTGCAATGCTTTATATCAAGCTGAATTTGAAAGCTTTTATTTTTAAACATAATGAACTGACAGGTCTCTGAAAAAACTGACATTCAATGTATGAACAGTAAAATAATTAAGTTATTAATATGTATTAAAAACATTGAATGTAAACTCTTTAATGCAAATAAACCTGGTAGGATGAACACAAGGTTCTCTAACTTCACTCTGCACCATATAGACTGTTTATAAAAAGCTCTGCACATAACGTCCAGCACACAAACAATAACTGTTTGAGGAGGACTCAGTAATGACAAGGAATAACTCTGAAGTAGCTGCAGAGCTTTATCACAGGAGAAGAGAACAACCCATTCCAAACAGGCAGGTTTAGAACAGTGTGACGACCCCCTCCACCCTCACCTGGACACTAGGTGTCCCTGTGCTTCATTCCTCTGAGCTGTAGGTGGAGGTGAAGTCAGCTGCATCAGTGCACACCTGAGACCGATGTGCTCTTCCCTTTCAACACCTTGCCTTCATTTATGCCTCGCTCACTGTAAGGGACAAGGTTGGCGCTCCCTGACTCGTGACGGCAGCATTGCTTTTTGTTTTGCTTACAGACATACAGTACATGCTTTACATTACTGACCTACTGATTAATACACATTGTGTTGAATATATTATTTTGTCTGTGACAACAGACACTGTAATAGCATCATAAGTAAACCTTTTAAGAAGATATGGTGTGTTTCTGATGTTGGTAAACAAGTTTGTGAAGTTTTACTCACCACATCAATAAGCTGGGCAATAGAAAGGCCAAAGTGGACCATCACTGTGTCTGTAGTGTTTTCCACAGGCCTGGATAGCTTATTGTAATGTACAAACAGATCCTGGAGCAGCCTCTCTTCAGCGTGGGCGCGAGGTCCAACTTGGAAACAAACTGAGAAAGGAATAAGAAATTGGGAAAGCTTAGACATAGCCTCATGTGTTTTTATTTAGTAGTTTAAAACAGGACATAAGATGCACATGCATTATATCGCTCTCTTTTTTCAAACTCATACATGTCAGCTACTTTCGTGCAAACCTTGCACTCATAACCAGTCTTTCCTTTGTCTATCTACATATGAAATAGCAAAGATGATCTCAAATGCATAATATTAATACTGAATATATTTGCCTCCATCCTACAATACACTCATCTGAAATGGATTTAGCTGATATGGCCACGCCACTGTTGTAGATATAGAGTGTTATCCAAGGGGGGTGACCTCTATTATACAGGTGGCGTGCAGTTACATGAGACCGTATCTGAGAGATGAGACTAACAGGGAGGGGTGGTGGAGGAAAAAGAGGACGGATGGATCTGAATCTGAGGACATCCGCTGTGTCTCGGAACAGACGTGCTGATGGAGCGATCCGCCGAGACGTCGCATCCCTCCCTCACCCTCAACCCCTCTCTCCACCTCTGAGTCTACAGCCGCACTGATGGCTCACACAAACATTTTTAGAATCAGCTCACATAGCACTGAGGAAGACCAAACAAGGTCTGGGGATAATTAAAGAGACGAGGATCATCCCAAGGCCTTTACAGGACAATGTCCTTTGTATTCCAGTCCTTTTTTTCATATTCAACAAGACATTTCTCTTTTCTGGCCATTGTGCATCTGTGCAGGTGATTCACTGACAAGGCAATTCATCATGGCCTTTGATTTATTTAACCAGCCTTACTGATGTTTTGATATCCCTCACACTGCTGCATTTTTCAATGTCTTGGAGCATTATATGGTATACTCTATATTGTTCATTGCTTATTGTGCAAAATATTAATTATACAGAAGCAATGGGACATTTTCATTACTTCATTATAATTTGAGCCATGTGATTGCTGTTTGCACAGGAAGGAAAAGATCTCTGATCTCATGACGCTGGCCCTCCTCTCAGGTCCTCTGTCTCACTCAATCAAAGCTGATGGGCTCCTCTTCAGTTGCGTCAGAACTGGGATCCACAGTTTTTAAAGCATCAGGATCAATATCTTATTAAATGGATATAGTTTATTTTCCCCTCCCCCTCGTCCTCTCTTCCTGGTTCCATCTGAATCTGTCTGACATGTGCAGACACAGGACAACCTTGAGACGTCATTATGTTTTCAGATGAGAGGAACTTACATGGGTACCTTTGTTTCATCACATCAGCTCAGAGGAATGTCTGTTGAATGCAGGTGATATTGAATAAAGAGAGATGCTCCAGTGGATACTTAAGCAGCCTCGCAACTAATGGGTTTAGATGGGGGAGCTGGCAGGGTGTCCTGACTTTGACGCTGTATCGGTCAGACATTAATGTGTACAGAAAGTAACTGTCGAAGGGATTTACTTCTGCACTCTTCAGGACACTATTGTGAATACTAGTGGTGCAGGCTTTGGTGTCAACACTTAGAATAGAGATAATTCACTTTTTATAGAGAAACTTTCCATCTGACTAGGCCAGTTGCTCTACATTATGTATTTTTCTTTTGTGAAGATATTCAGTTTATCCTCTTTTTAAATGACTAGGACAGTGTCTGTTGTAAAGCCTGCCTGTTTGGAATCAGCTGTCCTCTCTTCCTGTGTTTAAGCTGCTGAGCTACTTCATAATTATTCATTGTCATTAGTGAGTCCTCCTCAAACAGTTCTACAATATACTGTCACTTTTTATTGTTTGTGTGCTGGACGTTGTATGCAGAGCTTTTTATAAACAGTCTATTGTGCAGAGTGAAAGTTTGAAAACATTATGTTCATCCTACCTGGTTTATCCGCAGTGAAGATTTTATCATCAATGTTTTTCCTAAAATGAAACTGAATTTGCTTTATAGTGTTCATGTGTGTGGCTTGTATGTACATTTGAATAATTTGAACTGCTGTTGTTTTTCATACATTGCATGTCGGCTATTTCATAAGTCTGTTATCTTCAGACCCAAGTTAATAACAAAAGCTCTAATTTAGCTCCGTGTAAAACACTGCAGCAAAAAACACAAATGTGAAACACACGTCTTTTACTTTGAAGACAATTTGATGAAGAGGAAATGATTCTTTGAATGGAGATTAGCACCCACAACTCCCATGAATTCCTGTTTCAACTAAATGGTGAAATAAAAATATTCAGATTAGCAAAATGATCTGGCAGGAAATTTGTCGACCACCATAGAATAAGACATGTTGAACCTCGCACTATTTATTTATGTTCAAAAATACAGAAAAGTTCAAATCTGGTAGATTATAGTTCTTGTAATATCTATTTGCAAGTGCTTTTAGTTTTGTAAAGCACAAGCCTTATACTTCCAACCTGGTTGGTTATGTGTCAGAGCTACCAGGCCTAGTTCTGTCCAGGTTTGCTCAATGCACCCTCAAAGGCCAAAAATACACAAGCAGCAAATATTTAAAAAAAAATGTATTGAGAGGAATACTGCTCCTGTACCAGGCCAACAAAGCTTGTTACCAAGTCACTATGCAGCCAAGGCTATCTATTAAAAATAAATGAAAACAAAATTATTCTTTGTGTCTTGAACATTATGTTTTTGTCAGAGATTGTATTATTCATCTTGTCAGATAAGCTTTCAGTAAAAAATATTTGCCCTTCGAGTGAATAATGGGAATGTAGCTTCATTATTGAGTCTAGAAAAATGTTTGGGGCTAAGGTGGAGGGTAGAATCTTATTTATCTTTTTTTTTTTCAAGTAACATCCTCCAACTGCATTTTTTAATATTTTCTTTGGACCTTTCAGGTCACTTAAAAAAAAAGCTGGAATGCCCTCCCAGCCAAATGTGCCAAATACGATATTTATGGCAAAATGAAAAAGTAATAATAAAGGCATTTTTGAGTAAAGCTGTTTGCACTGATTTGCATACAGTAAATGCACTATATTTTATATATACGTATATATATATATATATATATATATATATATAAAATTCAATTTAAGATTTTCCTGATCTCCCATCTTAATCATTTTTATTAAATCCCTTGCAATGATAAGGAAAATGACATTAGAGGGAAGGATTTACCTTGTGGAGGAAGAGTGAAGAAAAGTAAGCTCAAACATTTGAACATATCCATAGCGCCTTTAGTAGTATCCAACTCTGTGAGTGAACTCCCCCAACTAGTGCTGGAACTCAGTGCTGGTGGTCAGTCATCCCCACAGCACCTGTGAATAATATCGAGTAACAGTAGGTTGTCAGGAGGTGCAGTTCAGTTTAAACAGCCAGATGGAGAGGTCATGTCGGTCTCTGTCAGCCCTGGGCCCAGTGTTCCCCCTGCTTCCATCCATCCATCTCTCTTCACTTGCTCTATCTTGTCCAGTGACAGTATGGAGGACCTGAGACCTGCCGTCCAGTTCTCCTGATCCTACACTTTAAAATCCCTCCTCTCCAGTGGAATCCTTCATCCGAGTGTGGCTTATCCCTCTCTTCTCCACCTACCCTGTCTATATTATTCCCTCCCTCACCTCTTTTCTCTCCGCCTCCTCACCTACTCTCTCCTCTCCCTCTCTCTCCCTCGCTCACACACACGCACCTCGTTTCTGTCTTTGCATTTTCTCCCTCTCCAGCTTATTTTCTTTCCTCCCCTGTTCCAGTTTTCTGTCTCTCACTCACTTTTTAACAGAAAAAAATGTTTTTGTCAGTCAGTGTGTGTGTGTGTGTGTGTGTGTGTGTGTGTGTGTGTGTGTGTGTGTGTGAGTGAGTGAGTGAGTGAATGAGTGAATTAGTGTGTGTGTGTGTGTGTGTGTGTGTGTGTGTGTGTGTGTGTGTGTGTGAGGTGAGGAAGACAAGAATGTATCTGTTGAGATTTTCTTTCTAGAATAATATATACTTGCTTTTCCAATGTGTGTGTTTGTGTTTGTGTTTGCAGACCAGTCATTTGTATGTGAGCTGTGTTACATACAGCAGCTTGTGTGTCAAAGTCCAGTCTGGCAGAAGTGCCAGTGAGTCATGGGACCTCTGGATTCTCCTCAGTCTTCTCTCTGCCCCTGTTTCCCCAGAGCTTATCAACTCCTGTTCTCCTCATCCCTTTATCCTATACCCTCTCTTTTCTCTTTTAAACACCTCTGACCCTATCTGCTGTCAGGTCTTTCATTTCTTACATGCAGAGACTTCAGTTTTTCTGGAACCTCCCTGTGCTTTGCTGCCAGCTTCCTTTACAGCTACGTCAGCAGAGCTCAGTGCCAAGGCTGGTCATCTATTCAGACAGCTGCATTTGCTTGAGGTGTTTATAGTTGTCACATATCTTTTTCTTTGACTTTTCCCCAGCAATGCCCACATGCCATATTTTGATGACACAAAGACAGAGAAGATCCGGAGACACTTAAAATGCCTTGACTTGAGAGTTGTGTTTACTTGAGATTGTCTGAGGCAGGAGCTGGCTTTTTGACTCTCTGACAGTTCAGTGTTATGTGATAAAGTGCAAAAAAAAAAGGAAGAGAGGTCCAAGCGGAGATATATTTTGCTGCTGTAGATTTCTTTGTCAGATATGATTCTTTTTGATACACCATGAGCCCACAGAGAAAAGCCTCCGCAGTGCACACATTGATTTTTGTCTAATCAAAGACAGCTCTCTTGATCCACTGATGACTAACACGGGCTTGACAGATGAACAGATTCCTCTCACCGCTGTGCCACCACAAGTGCAGATGCGAGTCTTTACCATCAGAGATTTTAATGGATGATTGTTTAGATTCGACTGCTGACAGGGGTCCAGCAGAAGTCCAGCAGGAATGCATATCTGAAAGCAGTGGGACAATGCAGCAGCTAGTAAGCTGCCAATTGAGGAGGAAATTTCACTTTCAGTATAAAGGGCAGGGAACCATAAAGTCTGGTGGCTGACATTAGTTTATCTCACACCCACATATAAGCACATATAAGCTCCCTCTGTGGCCGCATCAGACTGAGATGGACCATCTGTGCCTGCTTGCTTTTTCATTAGTAAGGGAATAAGAGCAGTTGTCACCTCTTGCAGGAGCCTCCTTAACAATTTAAGGGCTTTTCTGCATGGTCCCCAGACAGACACTTTGACCTCTGGCTCAGATGATAACAACCTTAACACACTTGTCCAAGGTCCTAATAGACTTGCAATCTTAAACGCTGCGGTGACAAAGCATAAACTGTAAAGCAATTACTTAGCTCAGTAACAATTAGTCTATTGTACTGCTGTGGAACTCTCTGGCTGAGGAATTTATGTCATCTTCTAAATCAATCCTCAAAACCTACTTTTAGTGTCTATTTTGTTTTTATTTTCTTGCACTCAGTTATATTTCGGTTGTATCTTCAATTGTTGTTTTTACATTGGTTTTGCTGGTTTTATTTTTACTGTGTGAACTGTTTCACATTATTCTGTAAAACACATTTCCACTCTGTTTTTAAAAGTCCTATAAAAATATAATATATTATTATTATCAGTAGTAGTAGTAGTAATAGTAGGCGTAATTCAGGATTTTAGTAAAATACTAAACACGATTTGGATGGATGGCCATTAGCACAACAGGAACCTATGGTCCCCAAAGAATAAATCATATAATTTGAATTAACTATCTAACTATTTTTAATCCACTAGATGGACGGACAAAACCTTGAACAGATATACGTGGATCTCAAAAGATATATTCATGTGGGTTCTCTTCTAATGCTGCTATTGTTATGATAATAATTGTTATGAGATTACGTGAAATATCAACAAGAGTTAAATGATTCAGACATTTCTGTTTCCCTCTGACTAATTCATACCTTGCTGATCCCTTCGCTTCTCCTCTAGCACCATCATCATGTCAACACTTTCATTTGTACAGTATTAATTACATCCCCATAAGCCTCAGCTGCTTTGTGTTTATGCCTGGTGGCATGGTAACAAACAAAATTAAAATCATGATCATTACAAATATTGTGCCTGCTAAACATCAGCATTGTGACCATAATGACAAACTCGATAGAAAGAGAGACAGCATATCTCCACTCCCTCCCTCTTTCCAGAAATTCAGCCAAATTATCTCGGATATGCCCGCTGCCGATGACATCATTTGGATTTCAAGTCAGTCTCAGCTGTCTATCATGACTGTTTTTACAACATCAAATAACTTATTTTAACAAACTTATTGGAACAAGATTAATACTAACACAAAATTCAGTTTAATAAGATCTATCTAAAGACCATATTTGAGATACTTTTTAGTTTGTTGCATGTCCCATACACTGATGAGGTAGGATTTATGACCTATACAGCAGCCAGCCACCAGGGAGGCTATTGGGATGCTTTGGCCTCACTTATGGGGGTTATGGGGCTAGTGTTTAGTAGCATTTAGCTAAAATCACCACTGTGGCTGATTACAGCTTTACAGAGCCACTAAAATAGCTATCGCCTCTTTGTATGATGTAAATGTTCCATCTTTCCAAAGTTTTGAATGGTTTATAATAAAAAATAACTGTCTTTTACTTGCTCAATGTGCCCATATTTAATGAGGTGTCACGGGGTGAATGTTTGGCTTCTGCAGCCAAAAAACAGATCGCCTAGCACAGTAGAAAACCCTTGTAATGTTTTTATTGTATTGATAAATACACATTTTCTTTTGTGTGGCTATATCATAGCTGTATTCAGACTCAATTCACTGATGACTAAAAATTTGACTCACTATTAACAAACAAGCAAACAATCTTGGAACTCTTTATAAACGTCTCAAAACTCCAATTAGGCGTCAGTCTAGCTGAATTGAGTTGATAACCTGCCAAACCCAAATTATAAATTGTAATAATCTGCTGCTGCTGCTGCTGCTGCTTGTCATTCTCTCCCAAGCTTGTTGTACTCATGGGGGAAATGAGTAGGAGAGAAGAGAGTTGTGAGAGACGACAGCAAAAAACACAATGTGCCCACACAAGAAATACTATTCTTTGAACTGTAGTGGAGCCACTGTGTCAGTCGGTGCATGGTATTCTATATCTGACTGACTATTATTTACCATTGCATTATTTATCCCAGTACTCCTATTTATTTCATCCCGATGTGTCTTATTCTTAATTTATTTGTCCTTGTGCTTGAATTTCATCAAGCAATTTGTGACATTGTTCAAAATATAAACAAGGTTAATTATTAGTATTATGTAGACAGGTACACCTGAACCAGTCTTTGTCTGTTTATGCTCCTTTAACAGACTGTTGCTGCACATGGAGAGTGAGAAAAAATTATTCAGCCAGGTTTATGGTTTTAAATAATTTATCAATATTATTTACAATGTCTTTATTAATAAAAATGTTAAGTAACATTCAGCTTGGTGTGGAAATTGCATCATTTAAGCTGAAAAATCACAGCTTCAAGACTTGGACAAGACCTGAGTCTTATTGTGAATGACATTCTCCCACTGTGGGTTTCGCTGATGCTGATTTCCCCAGAGTCAGGTGAGGATCTTGCATCAAGGTAAATATGTGTCTTAAATATGTACTTGTGATAACTGTATAAATCACAAGTGTCAAAATGGCAACCAAGCCAATGACACTACAATGGCTGAAAAGGCAGCATTTATATATTTTTTTACTTTACTTTAATGTTTGCTTTCAATTTAATAAAGTGTTTTACCTTTGGTCACAGCGTTCATCAACCTCATATTTCAATCTCCACTTGTGGTATCAAATGGATTTATGTTGGTGAAGGGAAAGATCATTGCCAGACTGTGAAGTGCCAGCCTGCACACTCCTGTATGTCTAGGTTTGGGACCAAGATTCACGTCAAAACTTCATCGATTGCATCATTTACTTTTAAGTTGTTGAATGATTGATGATGTAGCGAGAAAGAGCTTAGAGTAGATCTTAAAATTTCAACACTTCAGCTCCACAGCCCTTACTATATTACTATTCTATACTATATATTATCTATAGCTACTTTGCTGTTACTTAAAAAGGTCTCAGTATGACGACTACTGAGGGCACACTATATAAACAAGAGGCAGGTTTAGGATTGAACATTTATGTATTTCTGAAAGTGAAGCATCTCTAAATAATCTGTGTCATAGAAGGTAGATTAAGTCTTCATAATTTTGTACAATTTTGAGCATGGTAGCATTAACACAACACTTCCTGTAGTTGCCTTTTTTAATGAAAATATGTGTAAATGGTTATTTATATACAA
Source organism: Paralichthys olivaceus (assembly GCF_024713975.1). NCBI lineage: Eukaryota > Metazoa > Chordata > Actinopteri > Pleuronectiformes > Paralichthyidae > Paralichthys > Paralichthys olivaceus. The sequence goes on from NC_091098.1 coordinate 7,568,871, forward strand.
TATTTAAAATAATACACTATATATATTATATTACAATATACAGTGTATATATATTTACATATATATACACTGTATATTGTATCATCAATGCAATTTATAATTGTTTATGTCAGGGATTTAGCCTGTGCTTTTGAGTTGCTCGAAGGGCGTTTTCACACCTGAAAGTCCACTACATGGTCCGAACCACGGATCATGTTTTTTGATTCAGTTAGCTTTGTTATTTAGGGAGCACACTTAGGACTTTTGTATGACATACATACGTCCTGTTGTCATCACCTTCATGAACTGCATCCACCAATACTTGACACAGATTGGTTAACTGAATAAGTGCATAAACAAAAGGTAGTCCTTCGATTTGAATGGAAAAAATAAGTGGCCCGTTTCACTGTTTATATTTCATTGCCAGTGTAATAAGAATTACTACCAGTAGAATGAGCGTCCTCAAGCAATTCTACAAACTGCCAAATTCTCTTCTTCTATTATTTATTGCTGTGTCCTGCAATTGGTCCAATAGTCTGAATTAACCCAGAAAACAATTTCTCACTACAAAACTAACCAAACTGTGGTCCCGTTTGATTTGGTTGGACAGAATGTTGGTGCATTGGCCCAGATAGAAGTCCAAAGCATCTTTCATGCTTGTTATTTTTCTAGGTCTTGTGTAAACAACCACCTAACGTGTCATAAACAGTACATGTATATGGCAACATGAGCAGTGGGAGTCTGTGCTATAGATTTCATTTTAATCAGATAACTGTTGGTGGTCATGACGGGACTGAATCATGCATGTGATTGATAGCATTTTTGATAGGCTCCCTAAAGCCTAGTGACGCATGTGTAGTATTGATCAGATCCCACAGCGTGTTCCCACTGAAGCCAGCCTCTTTGAGGAAAGCTCCCTAGAAACAGCCCCAGGATCTGAGATCACCAGGTCTGCCTGCACTCCACAGTACATGTTTTGCCTCAGTGATTCACGCAGCTTTTTGTTGTTACACTAACGTGCATACACCTTCACTCACACAAACCCACACAGAAACAGAAATTCATCCCATGCATGGGTAAACACCTAGCCTACTGGGGTTGCCAAGATCACCTGTCAATCATAACTACTGCTTCTTTAGAGAAGCACCTCTCGGTGAATACCTTGTTGTTAAATGAAGGATAGGGTAGATCTTTCAGGCTTAAATAATAATATTGTTGCTGCCTTGCACATACTCTTCTTTTTGTCTAGTTTGCTTTGAGATGGGAGTCAGATTGAATGCATCGAATTAGCACCCTGTAGCAGAGCATTAATGTTGAAGCCATCCTCGGTGCTGAGGGCAAAGGCGAATAATGGAGACGACAACCGTAAACCCACCTGCAACAGCCCAGGGGCGACTGATCAGGTACCCGCAAAGATGGGGCAGCTGCAGCATTTGTGGGGGGAACACCATCTGTCAGACACCTACACACAACATTAACGAAACATCTCTGAATCTACCCTCTCTGTTGATTTCTTTGGAAAGGGAGACATTAATGTAGCTGCTCCCTTTTTCTTGACAAACAACAATTATCATGTATTAAATCTGTGTGATGGCAGCTCCACGCTGTGCTTTCACACCGGCTGATGCCAGATGATGGCATCAGTGCTGCTTGAGATCAATATCATTTTGATTACAGTGGAAATCAATCGGCATAAACACCATTAAAGCAAATGAACAACAGTGGTCATGCCTTCATGTGTCGTATTCCATTTAACGTTAACAGATCAATCATGGACATCATATTACAAACCTATCAGAGTTACATTATTATGGTGTCCATTGATGTCACCAGTTAGTAAAAGTAATGATAGCTACACTTACAGAGTATTGCAGTGTCAATGTTGGAGCACACTTCATATCAGAGAATATTAGTGGGGGTAGAAGACATTTAGTTTATTGAACCATATATTGATGTTTTCACTTTAGAGGAAATGTCTTTATCGCTTTAAAAAACTGTATTTCCTCAGTTGCCAAATAGTGACAGAGGAATAAAAAACTACCAGAAGGGGAAGAATTTCATTTGTGATTCTGCATTCACCATTTTCACTACACCAAAAAATTGTTAAAGATATAAAACCGCCATATAACACAGATATTGATATTTTAGCTTCATGTTCATCTTTTCCATTTGACATTCAGCTATTTCCCCAATTAGGTAATTTCACATAATGAAAAAAAAATATATATATATATATGATTTGACCAAAAGATACCACATTTCACTCTTTGTATTACATGAATTCAAATGACCAAGTCTTCACAATCATCACAGATTCTACTCGCTTCAATTGTCAGTATGTAAATGGCCATTTCATGCTGGATATATTAAATGGCCTTGCCTTAACAAAGTTATTCTCTATGAACATTTTAAACATTCTTAACAAAGGCAGTTAATATTCTCTGTATTTAAAAAGAAGACAGCTGGAAGTCTTTCAGACTCCAATAGCCCTCCACCCAACCCACCCCCTACCTCCTCCTATTGTTAAGTGTCTTTCATGAATTTGAGGAACTTGATACTTCTTCAAGCAGATACTCTGGTTCCTTTCTCCAGTTTTTTTTTCCTCCTCCCTCTCTGTCCCTGTGTTTAAAGCAGTTTTAAGAAATTAAGCTTGACCCTAAAATAGTTTGGGCACTTAGTAAAATTGCTTTTAGTCCATACAGTGTCTGCCTGGTTTTAAAAGTGCTTTAGAAATTAAAAGTGATGTGACTTTTGGGCATGGCTGTATTACTGGATGGTTCTACAGGGCATAGGCCCAGGACCAGAGTCCCTGTTTGAAGTGAGATTGCTTATTAGAAAGTCAAACAATTGCAATAAGACACATGACAAACTACAGACAAATACCACCCACCTATGAAGATCGCTAATTACTTCTGGGTTTAATCTACACAAAAACTGCTGAGTTAATAATGTTGTGATATGATGGAAAAACATTTTTTTTCTCTTTGCAAGATTAGCTGTATCACTGATCAATTTTGAAACTGGTCTTGCCCTTGAAACCTGAATGACCACTGAGAGTCATCATCGAGTACTGACCCCCTGAGGGAAGGTGCCCACCCCCGGCTGCGGTATCTTTTCGCTGACCTCTGCACGAAGAACAGGCTGCGGCCCAAGTTTCTGCAGCACATATGGCATCCACGCTTACAAACAATTAAATAGCAATTAAAAACTTAAACACTGTAAAACAAAGCCAATCAATAGAATATATCTACTATGCAGTGGTAGGCAAATCACTGGGAAAATCATCATATTAACTGCAATTATTGACAAATTTGTGTTGCCTGAACGCGCTGTAATTGCAACAAGGCTTTCTGTGATTTTGTCGAGATTCTGCAATATCAATATTGGACTTGATTAACTCAACCACAACCTTGGGGGTTGGGAGGTGTAAGCTAATACAGCAGTAAAGTTGGTTGGTGCACAGTTAGTGCAGCAACATTCAATTACCGTACACTCAAGATTTGAGCCCTACAATTTTCTTCTGCCACTGCTGATTGCAACGGCAAGTACGACTTACATCTGTTGAACTGCACACAACATGTATAAAACACGTGTATAAGAGATTAAGCTACAGCTGAAATCTGAAGATAAACTCAGTGCCATTGTTGGTTGACGTCTCGATGTTTAATGAGTTTAATTATAATATTCCCTTCTGTTGGATTCCTGCTGCATGTTTGAGGTTGCAGGCAACAGTATGGCTCTTGAGAGGGGAATAATCTGTCCCGCTTTATATGGCACACGTTTGCATCATAGTGAGTACGTGAACACTTGGGGCACAGGATAATTACAAATGGGAAATAAGATGCAGCTGTAAGTGTGCCACTGTTGTTGTTATCCCAAAGGTGCATGATCATCCGCCTTAGTGGAGGACCACCCACTACAATTAGACTTTAACTCATCCTGCAGGCTCACCCAGCAAGTGCATGTCCCTGTGTAGCTGAGATCACACTGTCTTTATCTTTAATTCCCCGGGCTTTTTCCCTCAGCTCCGTCTGTTTGCTTTGTACTGTCTAAGAAATAAATAAATAAATGCAGCCAACTCAATTCATCAGTTGCACAGTGCAAAAGGTTATTTCTGTGCTTACTAATTTCTTTACTATCCAGTTGATTCAACTCATGTAATGTGAGTAAAGTTCTTGTTCTGCCCAAAAGAGGTTTGAAACTATATTCAATTGAGTAAACCGGACTTCCTTGGTGAAATTTTTTTTTAGAATAAAAGCCTAAATACACACTACAAAAGACAGTGATGTCATGAATCATGAAGCAAAGTTCAGTGACCCACCCCTCCACCACGTCAACACTGGACACCTGGTCATCTCCCTTCAAGCATCCAATCAGGGGCCCTTCATATGACGTCCCAACTTCCTGCTCCATTTCCTCATCACCACCACCAATATTTATCTGTGGAAAAATACTGTTGTGTAAAAAAAAATGATGTGAAACAAAGATTTCCCGTCATTTACTGGAGCAAGTCTCATTTAAAAAAATCACACGGAATGGGGGGTAAGATATACAAATCTTCTCGCAGATCCACTTTGATTTAAAGGAGAATCCAGCTGAGGTGATAAGACAAGCAGCAGAGGAGCAGAATACTATGTGGGATAAACTTGCTTACATGTTTTGATATGTGGAGATATTTTGCATGTTTCTCTCATGTTTTTATTGCCTCAGAATCTAATAAAAACCTAACGTTGGCCAACAATGTGGCCATAAATCAACTTCCAATGATGTGCAGACAGTAAATGAGCTATATGATAAATATCTGCTCCATGTATCATCTTGGTGATATGGCAACAGAGCGGGATATATCTGGAGGATGTCTTTCGAGGACAGTGTTATATGTTTGTGGGGGAGTATGGCGTGAAGTCCCTGGTGTGTCAGCAACATATCAGAAGAAATAGCTGAGAAGGCTCCTCAGTGAAACAGCGCAGGGGCACAAATTCACCTTTTTCCTGAGGGGGAATTATTCTTTAATCATTTTACTATATTTGAGACCTTGGTTGATGTACACACTCTGCAGTAGAAATGCCTCAGGCACCAAACATGAAGCAAATGTTGGCATTGCGTAACACACAAATATTTAAGAGGAGGACTACTGGCTGAAGTGACTACAACTGCTGTTTGTACCTGTTGTGGAAACGTTGGAGGAGCCTTAGTGTGTGTGGGTCCATAAAACCATCTGGAGTCGTACATAGTTCAGGGAATTTCTCTGTCTTCTCCAGGAGCTGCGTCTGGATGACCTCCGTTATCCAGCGCTACCTGAGGCTGACCAGAGGCCAATTAAATGACCTGTTAGTTCGGGTTGCTGCATGGACTGATCTCTGTCGGGTTTCATTTTCAACACTGATTGGATTTTTAGACATCTCATCATGCAAATTTTTGCCTGAAGTTCAAATATTCAACTCGAGCGAGGGGAGGGAACATTTCACGTAATTGCATTGACTTTGAATATAATCTCACTGTGCAAAGATTTTATTGTGAACACACCATAATAATAATTGTGTGTTAAAAACTCTTATTGAATTCTAACAATCAAGAAACGTGAGGCAGACATGTGAGCTGTGATCTCCTCTTCATCATCATCATCATCATCCTTAAGCTGATGAGAGTTTCTCATGTTCTGACTGATTTCCATCTGTCCTGAGACAGGTTGGGCCAATCAGAGCCATTTATCTCAAATTGGGCAGGTTTGGTTTTCCACTTATGTGCTGCCTAACTGCTGCACTTCAATCACACATCAACCACACTACTTTGCTCTGATTAGTTGTGGGTCTATCGAATGGCTTCCAGAGGTATTGTGGTCTGTGATCATTAATAACACCCTTTGGAAATAGATTATGAACTGAGACATGGCAGACCCATTTGCAAATGCAACATCTTGTGCAATAAACTTGTGCAAATTATGTAAACATAAACACAAATGAAAAACAATAAAATCGTCATGATTCACTGTATATCACAGATTATCCCCATGGAAACAATGAGATATGGGCACTCAGATTTTTACGAGGAAGATTGGATCATGAATAAGCTTTGTCTGCCAGTATTTTCATCAATGTTGCATACAACCTTTTTTTTTTAAAGCTTTATTAATATTTCTTATCACCACCTGTTATGCAAGACATAAAAGAAAAACAAATCTACCAAAGCCACCCAAGCAATTAAAAACGCCACTACCTTCTAGTTCTAAAGCTCTAAGACTCTGATTGAGAAGCTTCTATTGTGGTAATTTGGGTGTTGTTGATGTTTTTTTAGGACTATACATGCATCAGCTACATTCATTGAAATATTACTGAACTGTATGGCTCACTGGTCTGTTTCTTTGGAATGTGCAGAATTTGTTAATTCAATTCTGTTGTATTTCCTCCACCAACAGTGAGCCTATAAAGTATAGATCGTATTACCCTATATGAATAGAGTATGAGGTAATACATACATACATTTCAGTCAGACACAACCAAAATAATGACTGTGATCATTGCAGACCTTCATCTCATTGTACAATTCTTTTAGCTTCTCTATAATAGCATTACCCTACTTCCTACATTTGCAGAAACACAGCTCTGATGCCAAGCGTAAATTGGTACCACACGATTGCTGCATATGAATGTAATTCATAGGATATGGGATGGAATTAACAAGACATTTCTAAAATGTCAAGTGAATTAGGGGAAATCTCCAGTGCATATTAAGAGTCATTTGTCTCGGCTGCAGAGAGCAGCCAACGTGGTGACACCAGGATCCTGACCATTCTGTGCTGCCACTGGGATGTTGCAATAGGCACTGTCATCCATCACAAGTCAACTTGACAGCACCCAGCGTGCCTGGATGACTTCTATGACTATTAGCCCCTTGATCCCTCCTTAACCATCCCACTGTGTATCCCAGCAAGCCATGCGTGACTCTTTTTTTAACAAATGGTGATCCATCAATGACATTATTAGTATAGGTAACATTTCACCATGCTGCTAACAACCTCGTAACACCCACTTCTCTATTAGACGGCTGCTTTTAGGCATGCACCATGGCCACAATCATGTTTATCACCTGTGTCAACTCATAACTCACAATTAACAACTCCACATTATTGTGCTTGTAGCTGCATAAAAAAACATAGGGTTAAAGAGGAATTCCAATATTTTTCAACCTGGGCCTCATGTTTATAAATGTGGGTGTATAAAATGAACGGTACTTACAAAAACCTTTGGAATCAACCGGAAACAAGAACATGGCTGCAGTTGTTACAGTGTAATATTATGTTCTCTACAAGAGCTTTGTACTGCTGTCAGAAGACTCACTTACTGTTCTTCTGGTAACCTAAGACAAGTGAGTACAGAAGTGACATTGCAATAGAGAAGAGACAGTCATCTCACATTATTCATCTATAAAGCTTTGTTGTTAAAACTTCCAAATTACTTAAGCTCTCTTCTCTCATTTAAAACCATACAGCACAAGATCAAGTAACTACTTAACTTTAGACATCCCTCATGTACGCAGCAATATTGGCAGTTTTGCCAATATCGGTGCCTCTCTTGGAAAGGATATCTTGATCTCAATGTGACTGCCTGAGTAAATAAAGATTAAATTAAAAAATAAATGCTACAGCATTTTTAATGCTGCTGGCTCACAGTGTAATTATTGTTTGCAGGATATGCTCTCTGTAATTCAACTGGAGAAGCTGCAACATAACCAGAGCAACTCCCAAGATAGATTCATTAAAACCTTTTCAGAATTATATTAAAAGCAAATATCTTAAACTTGACATTATCATATCACAATAATGTACTTGTCCACAACCACATGTATTTACCGTTTTTATTATTTACCTACTTTTTGTTTTATATACTGAATCTTTTTTTCAAGTGAGGTTCCAGAGAGGTGGAGGTGTTCCAACACTGCCAATGTGTGTTTGTTTATATTCTGGAAACTAACAATCTGAAACTGCCACAAACAGACTATAAATAAGTATATAAACGAATACAATGAACTGTATTGTGACATAGTTTATTTTTTGTGTGGAGGTAAAAGTCTGGGGGCACCAAAGATATATAGTGTCCCCATCACAACCTCAACTCCTGCTCCACCAAAACTAAAAATAATAATATTCAGAACTGCTCTCATTACCCAACATGCAGCTCATGCCTGTGCCCAACAGCAGGAGCAACAATAAACATAATGGAGCCCATCTCATTTTCTCGTCCTGCGTAATACTGGAGGAGGAAGAGGGCTGTCTGACTCCAGGCAGCAAGGCCCCGCAGAGACTGACAAGAAAGTCATTTGAGCTGTGCAGCTTTTTGAGGTGTCAACAGCCAGAGGGGTTTGTTGTCTGCAGTTTCCACATCCACTTTATCCATCAGCCGACGACAGTGTTGGAAGTCCAGCAAAGCATGCGCAGAGCCTCATCATCATTTGAAGCATCTTTGTGCTGCTGAACATCCTGTGTATTATTACCATGGGCAATATATCCTACGTCTGTCCTCATTCGCTGCCTAAAAGCTGTAACTCTTTTAACTGAAGTTCATAACATGAATAGTTTTCCTAGGAATATAATATTAAGACATTGACCACATACTGGTTACTGCACTTGAGCTATTCAGACACAGTTCTATAAGGCTCTTTAACTTCCATACAGAAAACGTCCACACTTCTCACACTTCTCTCCTCCCTCCTACTCAATTTTCCAACTTTTACCTCCCTCCCCTCACTTCCTTCCACCATGTGTCCCTGTTTGGGTCACTATCCATCTCAATCTGTCTCCCCAAATCCATCTACTGTCACCTCCTCAGTATAAGGACAGTCAGGGGGCTGTGTTCACCTATGTGTTTGTTTGTGTGTGACCTGATTTTTAACAATGTATAGAAGTCCAGAACTGCTGACAACATCGCCCACAATGAACATCTTGAAATGACTGTGTGTTGGAAAGGAAACTGAGTTAAAACCTGGGGTGATCTGATAAAAACTACACTGTTTGTGTAGTTTTATCACATTTAAATGAGTGTTATATTGTCATATTCTGTCATATAAATGCACTGTTTACATTGCCATACTGAGGCATTGATGTCTTTTAGGTTTGGCTGGTGCTTATATCTATTTACTGCTTCCACTTACACTCGATCTATGCCAGAGAGAGACTTTGGTGCTTTAAACAACTTCAGGGCTTTTTTTGGAGTCATTATTTTGTTCCTGCTTTAACAACATTCTGAAAAAGGGAAATATGTCAAAAAAACATGCACCATACGTTTGGCTGAATAAATAGTTTGACAATTTCTTGTATCTCAAACAACATCAGAGCTACTGAGGCCTCTCCCCCCATTTAAAGGTGCTAGAGTGGACAAATGAAGTTTTTCTCCATGCAGTAACTGCACTGATGCTGAGGGCTACGGGTGAACATTGAGGCATGTGTTAATGTTTTTTAAGTGAAATGAGGCTATCACAGGGAGAGCAGCTGAGACATTGTACTTCAAATCAGCGTGTGTTTTCTGAATAGTCTGATTACGTCCACCAAGCAGGTTATGTTTTCACCTCTTTCTGTCTGATTGTTTACTTGTAAGTAGGATTAGGTAAACAGCTCTTCAACATTAGGAGATAGGACGTGTTTTAATATTTTCAAAGATTTCGTTCAGAATAATTCATGGATCTTGACCAAAAAACAGGTATGTTAAGGGGACTGATATTTATGAAAGATTCTGGATCAAGTGAATTTAAATGTGGTTTAATGAGGAGCCTATTGAGCTTTGTCATTTAGTGAGAGCTTTTCTAGTATTGAATTAAATTAACAATGAAATACTATACCAGTCGGCATTATATATATATATATCGGCAGTATATATATATATATATATATATATATATATATGGAAACATAAAATTAGGAGACAGTGTTGATTTTGTTCTGATTATGTTATTGTCAAATGGAATTCAATATGTTTATTCTTCAAGATAGAAATCCATATTTATGGATTTAGAGGATTGAATCATGCAAGTGTGACCCAATGATTCTCAATACACAAGACACAGAATGTACTGAAAATAGTGATTTATTTATCCTACATAAAGTAAAAGGCTTGTCTCCATTCAATTAACAAGCCAAGAAAGTAAACTATATGAGGCTAGACTGCACTGTAAGGGAGGCTATTGTCAGAAGTTAGCAGAAAATATACAGGGAAATTATGAATAAAGGTTCTAGTTAGAAATAAACCGATAACAAATACATAAAAATTGTTCAACAACACTCATATTTGTCTATCTCGCAATGAAAACAATTTTTTTTCCAGGATCTCAAACAAAAAAACTAACTAACACTGATGAATACATAACCTCCTTGTCATGCATGAAGTGGAAAGTCCTGGTGATCCATGGTTTGATTCATGGTGATCTTTAATTTATAATAATCAAACCCTGAATGACACTGAGCTGGTTCAAACATTTGGTCAACTACATACAAAAGTAAAGGCAAAGTGTCCTGCCACCAGAAAGTACCTCAACATTGTAAATCCCATGTGTGATACCAGGCCATGATAAATTGAGATGCTGCTGCTGATGTTGTTTGCTAGCAATGCTGTAGATAGTCAGTGTCATAATTGGGATTATTTTGTAGAACTTTTATGGATAATTCAAATGAATGGAGTCTTGTAAACCTCCCTTGTACCTCAATGCAATAACAGAAACTTGCTATCCTAGTGGTTCAAAAGAACTCAGGAGAGCATACAGTAAGTATTTATTACAATCCTATCCTCATACACACCACATTATACCATCTCTCCATCATTCTGAAATAAATGTCCTTTCGGACAATCGATAAATTACTTCTCACTTCACGGCATGACTAATTAATTTGCTTTGGTTATGTTCTCTTTAAATTGGCCCTAACAGATGAAAATTGAAAAGAAAATGGTTTTTCCTGTGACTGGCAACACAGTTATTTCATTGCAGAGAACAATATCAGCATTAATATTCTTTTAATAATCTTTTTTTTTTTATGTGCCTATTGTTATCAGGTTTTGACTAATGCCTCCCAGTCGCTCAGTTTAAAGAGCACCCCATTTTTGATAGCTTTAATTAAATGGGGAATACTTAAGTGCAGCCTGGGTGACTAATGCTGCTCCCTGGATGTTAAGGTCACCACGTGAGGTCCGGTGGGGGTTGCTCCTCGTCAATACCTCAACATATTCTCGATAGATAAGTGCTACTTTTTGTTCCCCTGAGACACAGAAACATCATGTAGTGACAAATGACCTCATAACAAGAGCATGCAACAGCTCCGACCCATCCCGGCTTATTTGCACATGGAGAGATAAGTGTTAAATGCAAAAGCCAATTAGCTTTATGCAATCAGTCCATTTTTAGTCATGCAAAGTTACTGTACAATGCAGTTCATTTAGAGTGCCGTTTAACCAAAGCCCTTGGACCTTTTAATTCATTTGATGAGACTTGGGCACTCATGCTTTCAGGCTATTATCCAGTGGCACTTTTAATTTAATAGAAGTTGTTTCAACAGTGTCCAAATTGAAGTGGCAACAGTTTTACACTTGTCTTATTCCCACAGGGAAACGACTAACCAGTCTTACATCCTGGTTCAAAGGCTTAAAACTTTAACCTTTTGTTGTTCTGAGTAAGAACCAGAAATGGTTTAGGAGTAATATCGAAAAATAAAATATCTCTAAGAATACAGTAATAGTAGTATAGTAATATATAGTAACATAAAATAATATTGTAATAATTCCCCTTTTTCCACACAACACACATTCACACTGGACTGCACTCGAATTACAATCCCTGTTGTGTAATCTTTCTAAATGGCTGCAAAGTGAACAATACACTCACAGTTGTTTTCTCGTGCATTGCACCAGAAAACAACTGTGCAATCTAACTTGATGCATTGTAACCGTGAACAATTCAATCACAGTTTTCTCTATGGCAGTAAATTTAGATTAGCATTTACACTTTATACTTTATTCTATTTTTTACCTATTCATTAAATGTGTATTATTTACCTCTCTCCTGTATTGTACTGTACTGTGACCAGAATGCCATGAGATTTTGTTTAAATGTGCACTTGGCCAATAGTTTTTGAATGACAATAAAATGTTGAATTAAATACTAATATTCCTTTTTACTCCATTAAGAAGAGCAACATTAGACTGAGAGTGTGAGCAGGACATTTCAAAAAGCCATTGACCAAATAGTGAACAAGGACACAACAAATTAGGAGTACTCCGGTTGGATTGATATTATGTTGCTAGCAACTCTACTGTATACAAAATGTGTGGGCGTGTTCGTAGGAGGGAGGCCAGAGTTCATGTCCTTGTTCCTGCTGCACGAACATAAGTGCCTCTTAATAAAAGGAGTACGTCAGATTTATCCTCTTTCATCCCAACTAAGATGCCGTTCATTCCAGGATTTAATTCATAGTTAAGTGCACAACATCACTTGTTGATTGTCATTTAGTACCACTGCGACACGATATGTGCGGGTCATATATTATCCAGCTGTGCCATGCACATTCCTTGTTTGCCAGAGGTTATCAAGCGTGTGTACTTTCTTTTTCCAGCAAGGACAAAATGGTAAAAAGGTTTTTACGTAATCAGAAAATACAGATGTTTTATCCACACTGAAAAGGACAAGATCACTCAACCTTTCTGCACATTTGTTCCATGTAAGTCTCTAAAGTCTTCAGAAACATGATGTAGAAAAACAGCACAAGCTGAGCACTCACAGTTGCTGTGGTTACCACATGGCATTTCCGCAGCCTCTGCATGTGTGATACATAGTTACAGCTCCATTGGTACGTCTGGCAGAGCTGCCACAGTGTAGTCACCATGGCACCCTAACGGAGGAGCATGTGTTGTTTAGTTTATGTTTAGTTTCTTCTTTTTACTTTACTGTTTGACTAAAATTAAAAGAACTCATATTCTTTTTGTGGGGTTGTTAAACGTACTGGCAAAAATGGAGGGAATCACAGATCAACTCTTGATTACTGTCCTTGTAATCCCGAATCCATCAGCCTACTGACTCATCAGTCAAACAAACACAATGCAAGAATCTTCGACCGGAATCTTCATGGAAGATTCTACAGCGGTATTCAAAACCCGCTGCGTTGACACTTTCTGTCACAACAACACTCTCTCTTGGTGCAGAGACTCTTTCCCCCTCAATTCCTAAAGACAGTGCTGTCACAGCCAGCTTGTGCACTGGATCACAGTGGTGAGCGGCTTCAGTCCTCAGGCTTTAGCCCCCCCGCTTTCTCTACCCTTTTTGACAGGGAGGATGAAGTTGGAGAACCGGACTTCAGCCGCTGCATAGTCTTTACCTTCAGCACTGAATGTCAGAGGTCCTCTTACATGAGTGATTCTGCCGACGTCACAAACTTTGTGACAACAAACAAAGTAAACGCTGGTCTTTCTGTGGTTTAATTCAACATCTGCAGATGCACTCACAACACATTCAAATACATAGGATACGAGAGCAAGGGAAAGAAAATATCATCCTTTTGTTCTTTCTGGTGAGTTCACATCATCTCATCCTTACACTAAGTGAGTTACATGCTGCCTTCCCCTTGAGAAGCCTGGCATTCTCTAGGCTGTTCCTTGGGGGTGAAGCATACGTCTTACTTCTCACATCTCAGAAGTGTGGGATTGGTTTGCTCACAGTTATCAGCAGAATATATGGGATATGTGCATTCTTATCACAGAAGCACAAGGTCGTTCTTCAAAAGATAAAATAAACTACAACAGATCATAAAAATGTTCAGTGTTACAGACTTATGAAACAGGATCGGAAGCTGAAGTTCACATACTCAACATTGTGGTCCCTCAATATTCAAACTGATCAATATGGAGAACAATCAACTATCGAAATACATATTTTGTCTCCTTCCTCTTTTATTGGGACCACATCAGTCATGTTTGCTGGGCAGAGGATCTGATTCCAACAATTTGGACGCCAGCTGTGACAATAATTGCAAGGTGAGTACCTCCCTGTCAGTGGAGATGGGGGAGATGGATGAGATATTAAAGATGGATGAGTGATAATTGTGTTGCAGAGCTTGACAAGAATTCCCGTGGTTCCCCATGGTGTTGCCCGCCACCACCCACAGTGGTCTGAGGCGCACTTCACAGCACTGCCGTTATTTGCTTGGTGGAATGTGGTAAAGTTCCCAGAGTCGTGTGTTATTTGTTTAAGATTATATTTAACTGATATATTGAGCTGTTATTTGAAGCATGGATTTATAGCCTTATATTTGACACTTTTATCTGAATTAAGTTTATCTATGAAGTTTTAATTAAAAAAATTACCATTTGTGCATCTTTCATTTGGCTTAAACAGTCTTCTGTATGTGGGACTATCCCAACATTCAGACTTTTTTCAGTACTAGTTCAGTGTCTGTTCTAAACCTGCTTACTTAGAATGTTCTGTTCTTTTGTCCTGTGTTAAAGCTCTAGAGCTACTTCACAATTATTCCTTGGTTTATTACTGTCCAAATGTGTGGCATGTATGTAAGTTTTAATCATTAACTTAATATGTCATCTCTTCTTACATTGCATGTCAGATAATTCAGAGGTCTGATAAGAAATCAACACAATCTACAGACCCTTGTAAAGAAATTGCTGAGGAGGAAGTTATTATGTGAACATTGTAATGACGGAGATCAGCGCCCACGACACCTGTGAATGTCTGTCTGCAAAATATTGAAATAAAAATTATCAAATTATAAAAATGATCTGGCCACGAGGTTTGTGGAATGAGGAGGCAGATACAGCCTTTCCAGGAATACACATTTCCATAATTAATATGTGGCACCTAAAGCTCAAGATTTGTATACCAATAACTCACAGCTCCAAATAACTCTAATGCATCAGAGGTCAGAGTACAGCTTTTTGTCTCAGAGAGTGTGTCGTAATTCATTTCCAATCCAACAGTGAAGGCAAAGAGCACAAAGGCTAAAATATTCCTGCCGATTTAAAAATGTTCATTCCTGTTCATTCCACATAATCCACGACATTCGAGAGCTTAACTTTAAAACTATCCATCCTCTGTGTGTAAGATTGCTTTTTAATTCAACTAATTCCATAACCAAACGTGGCTAATTCTCTTGCCCCTCTCCTCCATTTTGAACGAGAGCCAGAAGCTTGCAACTTCTCCACTGGAATCAGTCCAGACCTTGAAAATTTGAGGGACACCATGTTGACTATTACTTTTCACATTACTGTGTATTTCTGGTGGCGATAAACAATATCAAAGAATTCAATTACCCTGTTTATACAGAATACATACATTTTATGAAAACGTCATCCAACCATAACTAAAACCATAATGAAAAGCCTGCACTGAACATACAGGAGGATTAACAACACAATGGACTGTTTCAGAGGCCACATTATTTAAGATACATTGACACTGTGAGAGGGAGGTGCCAACAAAACAGATTGTGTTTAAATCACTGGTTGAAGGTTAGATGAAGATGATGATTATGACGATGATGATTATTATTATTGAGCAAATTTCCACATAATGGCACTAATAATGGATTATTTTATATTATCTGTGTCAACCAGGAAGGAAGGGTCTTATGAAAGACACAACCACATTGCATTATGGAAAGTGTAGTATGCAAGGTGTTGGAGGTTAACCCATTGAAGTCAGGGCATCACACTTTGCAGTTGGCAATTTTGACTATTTAACTCCACTAATCCTATTAAATATAAAGGAAAAAAACTTGTGAGTATGGTAAAAGAAAAGCATGTCCAACATCAGACCATCTCTAAACAGAGACAGAGATTATGCTCTTTACTACAAGTAGCTCTTATAAAGTGGCCGAGGTTCATACACCGAATGAATTCTATTTACTACTCAAGACGGAGCTAAAGGTTTCGGAACAAGCCAGCAATTGGACCTTAATTATAGATTATTTTACATACATTAATTTATACATACAAACAAGTGAATGATAATTTATGTATTGTAAATAATAAATGCATGAATGTTTAATACTTTAATACAATATTATAAATTGGGTTCTAGCTGTGCCACAACAACCCAAGTAATGGTGCTCACATCATTTTTCCATTGAAAAAAAAATTGAGTTGGGATCACATCTTATACCTCAACGTCTCTCCTTTCAGCAGATACTGAGTTATTAGTTCAACTTTGAAACTCTCATCTCAAAACTTTCAAATTCCTAATCTCTCAAAATAGATGCTTTTGCCCTTTTTCCTTTATTCATTGTATCCTGTGTAAATGCCACAATGTTCTTTGTCACCCAGTCTACTGCCATTCAGCTTTTTACTGAAGGAAACCTTCCTGTCAGTTTTGAAGAATATAAGGGGGCTGACAGACTAAATTTCACTCTCATGTTCTTTTTCCATACGCTCAGAATGAACACGCTCACTGTGAACCCTGATTTCTTGGTGTAAGTGTTCTCCACACACTCTGGCCTGTGGGCTTCAGTTTGCCCATGGGTAATCTTTAAATCAACAACTACAGCTCTCTGGGTTTTACAGCAGACTCTGCTGCACATGTTACTCTGACACTGTTACACTCACAGTAAAACTACATCACTCTTTAACAAAGGGCAGGAAAAACTACTTCAAGATAAAATAATCTACTAGATTGCTGTACCTGATTAAGAGATCATTATTGGATAAAATAATACTACTGATTTTGTGGAATTATTTTTAAATTATTCAATTACTTTTGATTATAGCTCACCACAGTATATTGCTAAGAATTAATACCCAACATAAATTAGTATAGTAATTAAAAAAACATATCACCAAAATGTATTATGTGTACAATATGATAACTAGTGAAGCTGTCTGCCTGAGTTTGACTCCTGCAGAGTTAATGCATTCCATGTTATTCAGCACAGACACCAATGTTAGAATGTGCAGGAGTGATTCTCAGCTTCTGACTGACCTCACAGTTCACCGCGTTTATGTGTCCCAGTAAAATGAGTGTCCATCGACTGTATACACACTAACATCCACCTCACGTTCTGTCTCACACACCAACACCAGTTTCTTTGTAACCCTACAGGGTGCAATCATCCACTGCCCCGCACCCCTCACTCCACTACCTGGCAGGAATTTCAAGACCTTTAATTTACCATTTTTTTCTTCCCGTCGTGAGCTACATGTCATAGGTCCAAGTGGGATTCCCCCTTTTGAGCTGATTTCATTCACATTTGTCTCACTCAAATTATTTTCTATGAAACGGCTGATTGCCTCTCTCTGACCTTCAACTTCTCATTTCCACACAGCTTGTGCGGAAAGTAAAAAAGAACCTGCACTTCCACTCCACTTCATATTTCTCACTTCAGACCTCAGTAGCTACATTCAGACATCTTCACTGACCATGAATGCTACGACCGAGCTCATATTATTTGGCTGTGCAGCTCATCTTCACCTCTGTGAAGCTACATGATTACGACATACACCAATCATGACTTTCTTCAGGACCTGCTCTTTTAATCAGAAAAAATCAGGCCAGGTCACCGCACACAAACTCCTATTTTTATCCACAGTCTCTCACTCATTGTGTTACCCTTCCATCTTTGTTTTTCCACAAAGATGGAGCCTTAGTATTCTTGGATGAACTCCTGACGAGTTCATCCCTGACATCACCTTTTCACCTTTTCCATACTTTTCACAACCCCTCCCCGCTCTCTGAATTCACAAATCACTGATTTTAACTGTTGAATCAGCTCCCAGCCGAGGCATCTGATGGTGACATTGCTCGAGTATCATGGACATAAGATCTAAATTCAAACCCAACAGCCTCCTTCAGCGGTTGCAATCAGGTACCACACACTCACACACAAAAACACAGCAGTGAACCTGGCTCTATCTGAGTCTAGGATCCTTTTTAAGGCTTCCCCCAAGGCTGTGTGAGATCGGCCACGCTACTCCCAGCAAATACTAATGAATGAATGTAATCACACTGACAGCTACATCCTCAGCCACAGCACAGTGCTGCTCTCTGGCCAACTTTGTGTTCTGACCTCTATACGGAGGGGACAAACCAGCCAATTTATTTTTCCATGAAGAAATAAGGTGCATCCCTTTTCTGCAGCAGACACACAGACAGATGTCCGTTTAACACCTAGCAGAAATTAATAGAGTCTAACCCTATAGTCCTGCAACACATTCTGCCTGCATGTTATAAAGTTCAGTTTGTGTTGAAACTGTTACAGATGTGTGAAGTCAACTGTTTGGTCCTTTTGGAGGATGGTCTGTGAGCTGACAGGGAGGTGCTATGGTTATGTTCCCTGCAGTCATTGGTTTAAATGGGGTGGACAAAATAACACAAACACCTATCTGGATGACAATATCTAAATTCATCAGCACAGTAAACTGCAGACTCCAAAATGATCATACATTTTAACCAAAATCAAAACTGAATTGTATTATATTTTTTTATTCAATTTATTTTATCTAGCAAGGTCATAACCATTGATCCGTAGTTAGTTCAATAGCTATTTTGCATCTGTGTCCGCAGGCAGGAAAATATAAAAGCCAATACAGTACAATACATCAAATACCAAACAACTGACAGAATTTGCAATCAGTATAAAACATTCTGCAAAATATACATGATATTTTGTCCAAGTTAGAAAACGGTTCCAAGGTCAATGAACACATCACTGATTTGTCTTGAGCCATGTTTTAAGTGTCATTTTCAAAATATTGAAGCCTGTGTATTCTCCGATTTAGGTGGGAACTGAGTTCCATTTTTCCGCTGCTCCATCTTAGAATGCTGTTTGTCCAAAAACAGTCCCTAGCATTGTCTCTGCAGAGTGACACATTGTTGAATTGGTAGTGGTGCAACATCTTTAATTAGTCTACACGTCAATCACATATCTGCAAGGCAGATAAATTCACTGGATCCATTTTTTTATTTGGATCTTCACCAAATTGCACAGACGCAAAAATATCAGTGCCCTAAATATGTCAGATTTTTATCATCAGGATCCATGAATTATTCTCTGAGAAATCAACAAAAATGTTGAAAAAAATATATCTCACATTGTTTAAAGGATTCCCGAACTAATCTGGTTCCACCCAACATTTGTACAGGTTTTTCCTTTGGGTCATCCTGCTAACAAACAAAGAAAGACGGAGGTAATAATGGAACAATGATGGAAGCTCCTCTGTATTATAAATGTCATGAATACACAATGATTTGCAGGGCCACTGTATTAGACTGCATTAGTTGTGTCCAGGTGTATCTAATAAACTGTCAACTGAGTGTAGTGTCAAGGTGCTGCAAATATTTGCACACTGATCATTTGTTGTATGACGCTGGTATAATGTGTCTGTCAAGATCGTGTCTGCATCAGCTTGAGGTTGGCAGGAAGGAGCCTCAGAAAATATATTATGATATGATATCTACTGTATGTCCGGTTTGATCTGTGGATCCCGATAAAATCTATTTATCTGTCGAGGTCAGACAGTCATGAAGGTCATCCTTGTCCTAAGTCCATTTCTAGACAGGAACAGGAAGGTCATTTTATCTCCATGACACTGAGCATGCTCAGTGCTGCGTCTTAGGCTCCCAGCAAGATGATTAGAGTTCAGGATTGACTTGAACAATGTTAATTTATGCTCCTCTTATAAAAACACCAAATTAGCAGAAAACTTTAATTTTAATTGTGCTTTAGCAGCACTGTTTCTTTGTCTGCCCGGAGTTCAATTATGTTTTGTTCATTTTGCTGAGAAGGATTTATTGAGCTACTCACAGAGACCTTAATGGACTCAGCAACTCCTGCCATTGTTCAGCTGATTCCTGTTATATCTCCATTAATTTAAAAGCTGCGCTAAGGCGAGAGAGTGCGGTTCTCATGGTCAGAATAATGATAGTGGTGGTATAAGTACTTGTAGTTATTCTTGTAGAAGTATTACATTAGCATTATAATGGTAATAGTCATTGTTCACATAAGCCAAACGTATACAGAATACTAGAGTAGAAATCTGTAGAGCACATTCCTTCACCAAGACCCAACAGTCCACTTATGAGACCAAATTCACTAGATCCACATTTTTATTTGCATTTGTAACAAACTGTGCACACTCATAAATATCCGTCCTCTCATCGACATCCATTGATTATTTTCTGAGAAATCAATGGCACTGTTGATAAAAAACACCTCCCAATGTTAAAGAAACATCTAAAAAATCCTGGACCCTGAATCAGATTAATATCAAAATAAATGCGTTCTTTCCTGACCCATACCGCATTGAAGGGATGTGCACAGCATAGGACTAAAGTGGCCTGGACAACTGCCCCTTTGCCCTCTTTGACTGAGTTGCTCCTCTGTAGAATTTTTTTTTAATTATTATTGTGGCTGTATAAACATGAGTAGCCCAATAGTTGCTAAAGTTTGGTTAAATTACATTTTCTTCAGGTTAGAACCATAGCCCCCCAGCTACAACCATTAAGTTTCATGGTAACCTGTCCAGTAGTCGTCTGCTTTTCCTGATAACTAAGAGACACACATTTTGTTTTGCTCCTCAGCACACAAACTATCTGACAGCTTGATTTAAAATAATGATGATGCACATGAAAACTTCACAGAGTAGGCTACTCAATATCAGCGCATTACGTTATCCAATTCAATTCAATATCACTGACCAATCTGTGATTTATGTGGAGGTTCCAGAAACAGCAAAGTGATCATGATTGACATGAATCATCATCACTTCTAATGGGATGAAATGAAAATCTGTCGACTTTAATTTGTTGTTTTCATGTTGAGGGGAGGTAACTTCCAATGACTGCTGCACCTCATACAACAAGACCACAGAATATCAACTGTGAACATTTGCTGAAGTTTATGCCGAAGCTTAATGTTACTTTTGACAACTACAGTTTCCCTTAAAACCCAGAATCCTCAGTGGCTTAAAAGGGATAAATGAATCATAAACTGTTATCTCTAACATCACAGCTCATAGATAAGGAATTTGCTTAGTTCTTGAAACCCCACATCACTTCTCCGCCGACAGATAAACACGTCTTTGTCATCATCTGTGTTCTAAAGAGATCTGCCGCTGGCAAGTCAAGGACCAATTATTCAATACAGAGTCTGCTTTAGTTTCAGCTCCAACCTTCATTTCTTTTTGTCCCTCCACTGAGACTGATGCCAAAGAAGCTGCCTTGGTGCAAAACCTTATAGATGTATAAAGCTGGTGAATGTCATAGAAATACAATTGGAGCCGTAACAGAAAGGAGTGCAAATACTTCTGTCTCTTTACATAACAGTGACGCATGTTATAAAAGTTCTCAAACACCTATGTTATGTTCAGAGCCAAGTATTTCTCTTTAAGAGCATTCATAAACTAGTTTCTTATCTCTTAGATAATTTGTTTGGAATAGAAAGGTCTCAAGTATGCTTATATTTTGTATTTTTTTCTTTATAAATGCAAGTATAAAGGCATTTTTAAAATGATCTCATCAATCATAGGGGTTGGATGACTGCAGGTCTCAGTTATTGAGAGACAAACACCATCTTGGCTTTATGAAGCTTTATAGTGTCTGTTACCTCCTTGTTTTTAATTTTGTGGCTCAAATATGTCCTGAACCGTCATGCAGACACATGCAGTGCAGGTAGAATCAAAGAGAAAAGCAAACTTACATGGCAACATGCAGGTTGTTCAAAGAGGCAAACTAATGGACAGGCAGGAGGGCCTCAAAGCAGCAGGAAGTGGCTGCTGAGGAGCAGGATCAGGTGAAAGGCAGAGGCAGGAAAGACTGAGGCCATCTGGTGGACAGGTGGAGGATGACATGGTCTGGAGAGTTTCATGGTAAACACTTGAGGAAGGTTAGGGAGGTGGACGAGGACAGGGCAGGTGTCATGAAGATGTGTGATTTTTATGCAAGATAAAGTAAAAACAATGAATGTAATTCACATTATGACCAAACCATCTTCTGATCTTTTGTACATCTGTTTTTCAGATGGTGTGTTTAAAGCCATGTGTGACTCTGAGGTAAGATTAGACCAGTTCGATCATGTGAGCCAACTAAAATCTGTCTGACACATATTCTTTAAAACTGCAGGATGCCTATAATATGTGGCAAAGGGACTGCCAATGAAAATTAGCTTTCAGCTAAGATTTGTATGAATGTTGACTAAAGTACATTGTTCCTTTTCAAATAAAGATTGAATTATATTAAATTCGGTTTGTGCTAAAAATCTAAGGGATCCTCTTTGTTATAAATTATGTATTTGTGCTCTAACCTGGCTTATGGTGTTTCATGTGTGTGTGTGTGTATGAATTAATGAATAAATTAATTCATAAATCCAACAGACATTTGTAATTTTCAAAGACAAACCAGTAAAATTAGCTTTATCACTTGGTCTACACCATGCATCACAGTTGTAGGTGCACAGACCAATATACGTGGTTCATTGCAGCACACTCAAATGTCTTCAACATGTGTCCTTAAAAACCTTCGTCTACACATCACTGTATTTTGGCACTATATGTTTGTATCCACACTAGCACTGTGGCTGCAGGGGCAGAGACATTACTCTCTTGGTCCAACACACTGACTGAAATATCTCTTGGATGGATTTCCACAGTGACATAACATTTACTATTTGTACAGTTGATTTCCTTCTTTGTCTTCACATCCAAACATAAACAGTTGTGACTTTGCTCTCTAACAACTAGTATATCAAACTAATTAGTCAAGTCAGGTTATGCATCAATACAATTGTTTTATCCTTCCTCCAAGCTGATAAATGGATGACTTGACTTGCTTCAGGCAGAAGCCTTGAGGGAACTAAGATCAATGCAATCCGGTAATTGTCGATGATTAATGATGAAATGTGTGTTCTCAATTAGGTTTTGTTTAATGTATTATTCTCCTGCAGGAAACAATATCTGGACATGCTCAATTTTTGATGTTGTTTACCCAGAACTGGAATAGTGTCATCATGGTCACAGGAATGAGATCGCATTAAGTTTGCACTCTGAAGGTCCTCATGTGAGGAGAATGAAAAACGAATCACAATGTGTTTTAAGTCATATATTTGCCATAGTTAATAATTCCTGTTTTTTAATATAATTATTATATTTTGGCCCTTTTTTAAGATTTTTTATGCTTTTACACATTTATATATTTGAGTATAAGAGCCAGGGTTTTCCACAGGGTTATGAGAACACCAATCATTTGCAGTCATGAAGCATTAAACCAACACACATTGCCCTTGTTGTTTTGCAAAGCCTTTGTCTGAAATGGAGCCAATGTTTAATGAATCTAGATTGTGATACGCTCACCAGTGTTATCTACACACTAGTTAATCCCCCACACCTATCGTCATTACCGACCTGTGTGTTTGAGGAGAGGGAGAGGAAGGTCACCCATGTCCGCTCTTGGTGGGCATCGATGCTATACATAAATAAAATGTTTGCAAGGAGACCACCGGACCAGCGCTGTGCACAAACACAGCTGGTGTCAAGGACACAGAGTCCTTTTTTCCTTTCAGCTGTAGATGTAGAAAAGTCACCTCCAGCAAATGACGGCTTCATATTTGATCTGAGCTTATTTAGAGAAAGTGCACATACAATACGTTCATTTATTGTATTTATACATCAGTGTCATTTGTTCTAATGAAAAGTGGAGTGTGAGGCTATGGAAGACCTTTTTATTGCATTCCTGTCATTGCACCTCGATGGTGAAACATGTGAGCACACATACCATTACCAAAATGCATAGAGTCCATCTGTTTTGGCCTCTGGTTCGACAGTTCTCTCACAGGAGTCAGATCACTAATGGTTTCATTGATTGTTGGCTCTTATCATTTATCAAGAAAAGGGTCAATGTCCCACCTCTACCTAATGGCACTGTTTAAACACAAATCTGTCATCTTTGTGCAGAGGGGCACAAACAAAATGAGCAGCATTATCACTGTGTTCATGATGCAAAGTGGCCATGTTGAAGAAACATTCTCATTTGTTGTTATGTTACTTAAACTTCAGATAAACGCTGAGTCTCTTCTTGATATATCGCACAAACTTGCATTTTCTGACCAGGCACGTAATATGCATGTCTTCACATTGATTCTATTTCACATGCTTGTCCCTGGTTGTTTGTCCTCTGCTCTGAGGTTTGGGTGGTCAAGACATCTGCAATTCCCCAGCTGCTGCAGAGAGTAAATAAGCCTTATGTGCTGTGTCGCCATCATTTGACTTTTATTAATGAGCCAATCAATTCCTATTAAATCACCCTTTCAACCCAGATCTTGACCCCACAACACTTAACAAATTGGTTGACCTGGTGTTGAGCGTGAGGAATGGAAACACTCCTTTGCCGCTTTGTTCACATTTTCATTTTCATTTACAATCACCAATGGCTGTTAAATAGGTTGTTAAATAAAATCCTTCAGGCGACAGCAATGAACAAATCAACACTCTGCTGCCGCACACACACACTTAGAGAGGAAGTCATTTACAATGTATGGACACATGCGTTTATGTAACTTTGGTCTGGGGTTTCTTTTGGGGGCACAGCAAATGCTATTATTATAGATAATAGTTCCTCCAGTATGTTTGGTCTGGCTCTTTCTGGAAAAGAGAAAAGCTTCACAGTTTGGTATGGAGGAGCTTTTAAGCCTGCACGGAGCTGTGAGCACATCCAACACCCTTGCAGGTGGTGAACCAGGTCTCATTGTCCATTATCATTGGTTGTCACTCACTAATGCATTTGTGGATGAATGGAAGTAAATCCTCTCAGCCAGGTTCCCAAATGTTGTCGAGAGCTTTTACAGGTTGTGATGAATCACACTTTATAAAGGGATTGTAAGTTGTCACTGAAAGTTTTATTAGTGGTTAATGAATTGGTTACTAATGTTTTATTGATCAGTTATTCATCTCCTTCAAGTCATAGATAAGCTCACAAGCACATGTGGCCACCTTTGTTCATTCATTCAAATAAATATTATCAAGTTGTATCAATTAATACTTGTGGGTTTCAGATTTCTAATAAGCCATGAATCAGTCTAAAGTTGAGCATGTGAACTATGATTGTTGACCAGATTCTCTGAGATTTTATCTGGAGAGCCAGTAATCCATTACACAGTCACAGTGAGGATTATTCACCTGATCGAGAAACCTTTCTAGCTACAGTGGTAAAGAAAATGAAGTGAAATTTGCCCCATCTGTGTATATTGTGTCTTAAAATACAGTTAGATATCTACATTACAATTATAAAAACATACAATCATTTTCTAAATCTATCTTAGTAACATACAAACATTCTTGTCGAAAACTGAAAACATTCTTATTGTAGGAAAACATGTGAACACTGAGAAATCTATAAATCTACTCCTCCTCCTACGATCTATGGTTTTAACAAGCACCCACTCAAATGAAGTTCTTGGCTGCCATCTAGTGAAACATGGCCACCATTACACCACATTCCTGATAAACTTACACACAGCAGAGCATCTTTACAGCTTCATCGACAAGGAGGGTTAAAAAAAAACAGAGGATCAATGAGATGCTTTTCAATGATGTACAAAGTTTTATTATTGAAGAGGAAGAAAATGCAGTTACATGAGGGTGCTGAACTAAGAACCATTGTTTCATGTAGGAGTGGAAGGAGGGGGGAAATTCCAGCTGGTTTGTTTCTTCTTTTCAGAAAACCTTTAGATTGTGTGTGAACAGATTCCACTGACTGAAATCCTCCTTCTGTTATCACTTCCATATTCTAGAGTAAATTTTCAAATACTGAAGATGATTTTCTATGACTCATGTTGGCATCTGTGGTTAAATTTGTTAAACCTTCTGTTCTGAGGAAACAGTCAAACCTATAACACCTGGAAAATACATGAAATGTTAACAAAGAAATAGCTGATTTATTGTACTTACAAAACAAAGGATTCTGTCATGAAAAATAAGGCCATGTTGATGTTTTTAAAGGACGGTTCTTGATTGCCTCGCTCGATTTTTATTGCATTTTCTCATTTAGTGCAGAACAAACACATCTACAATGAATCCAAATGATTGACATATGCATCACAGCGTAAATCTCCCTTATAGGTGACTCACTCCAACATCAGCACTGATTGTTGTGTAATAACAACACAAATCACACAAGTTAATGTCTATACATATAGACTGTGCTAATAAACATCTGCCTCTGCATTTGATGCATACATAATTCATTCATTCATTCTCAAATTTGCCCAGAAAAGAGGAGCCATTGAAAGTAGCGAGCTCAGGCTGCCTCTCACATGAGGGGAATTCCAGTAAAGCTCCCTAAAAATCAACACACTAGCTTGAAACCAGTCATGCATGCACAATACCATGTTTTATTCACTGCTCTGTACAGAGGGACAACACTCAGTGGGTGGTTGTGCTGACTTTTTGCCACGGTTTTGCAGCCTGCCTCCAAACACAGTCCTTAAATCAACCGTTTAACATGCCATGCAGGACGTTCTGTGGTTTACTGATGGGGGAAGTATCTGCAATACTTTGAGGGGAGTTTCTCTTTACTATTTTAATAAACACTAGGCTGAATAAATGATGCTGAAAAGCAAGCACTCTTTTTTTTTTACTCTGCAGGAATCTAATTGATTATCATAGCTAAGATTTTGGCATCATCAATACATCTCAAGTCATTCAAAGGTATAGAAGCTAGCAAGACACTACGCTAACCACATGATAAGACTAACAATCTTTGCTTTACTAATTGCCACTGTGTTTTCAAAGTTAAAGTGGTTCAACAGAAGAAGTGCACTCACCACTAAAAGAAAGCAAAGGGATGTTCTCGTTTCAAATCAATGGCTAATTCAGTGTAAAATTAAATCATCACCACACATCACAGTCACACACGTATCTGCCATCACTGACAAATAAAACTCAGTAGAAGGCAATGCACATGTAATTAAGCATTTCTTGTAAAGTGTAACATTACAAACAAAAAATGTGATAAAGGACAAACCGGTTGTTTTTTATAAGAACATACTTTACCATCTTCTGTAATAAAGAGCGATCACAACCATTCACTCTACCTTAAATAGTTTGTAACTGCATCAATCATTTGGTTGCACAGTCTGATGACAGGTCTCCTGTTGGCAACTGAAGCACTGATCCCATTCACAATGAATCTACTTCAGTCTTGGCCACCCCCCCTCTCCACAGGAGACCTCTCCAGTGAAGGACAGAGGTGAGGGAGCATAGAGGTCTGAGTCTGTATCTGATTCACCCTCGGCTATGAAGGGTCTGACTCTGGCACAGAGTGAGGGTCCAGGTCCGGCTTCAGTCCCTGCTCCTGCTCCCCCTCCTGAGCCTGTGAAGAAAGAAGGCCCAAAGAAGTCCTCCTTGGCCTGGGAGATGCTGAAGCCGCTGAAGGAGCGCTCCAGCTCCTCGTGGTCAACGGACGGGATGGAGAGAGACGTGTCGCTCTCCACAGCAATTGTATCCTGCTGACACTTCTGCCTCCTGTGGCGCCTCCTGCTGTGGGAGCAGCTCTCCTTGCTGTTACCACCCAGGCCGGATGACGAGCGGTCGTGGACCGGAGCAGGAGGAGGCGGAAGGCGGAACAGGTTGGTCGGGTGCTCGCCACCGACCGGTGAAGGTGTGTTGGCCATGCTGCTGTTCCAGGCGGGCTGGCTGAGGGGATGCTGCAGTTGGTGCTGCCAAGAGGTAGAGGGGCGGCTGTTGCTGCCAGAGGGGGTACCGACTGACCTGGCCACAGACAGACCCAGTAAAGGATCTTTCTTTTCAGAAGACCCATCAGAGCATGGGACCTCTGCAGGTGAACAGGTTTTCACCTCCTTTTCTTCATTCACCTCCTCTCTTCCCTCCTTCTCCATCTTGTTCTCCTCTGGGCTGTGGTACGGCGGAGCTGGATACGGCTCTTTGGAATTGAAAAAGGCCTCTGTTTCAGAACGAGAGATTCCCATGCGCTGGACATACACATTGACCAGAAAATCAAGTTTCCTGTCCATACACACCACCTGCAGCGAAAAAATTAAACACACAATGAAAGAAACAGTGTTCCTTCACCTGAATGACAATATACCAACAAAATTAAGAAACCACTTTAGTTAATTCCACTGTCTGTTCAATATTGAATTTTGGAGAAATGTTGCCAGTAGTTACTTTTATTCTAACACAGACCAATGAATAATAAGACCAGAGAAACTGATCATATAGATTTTACAGACCTGGTTGAAAGATTCCTACCTGTTTCTCCACTTTGACCAGACGTCCCATCATGCTCTGGTCCTCGGCAGCATCTCCGTCAGCTTTAGGATATTTACCAACTATCTGGTCAACTCTAGCATTAAAGAAAGGTAATATGAGAGATTTTAAAAATCAGTCTGCTATAAAGGTTTATTATGTTAATTCTGTAGAAATGCATGATGCCATTATGTGAATTACTTTTAAATAGAAAAAGAGCAAAGAAAGCATTTATGTGGATGATATTCACCAAGATACAAGTATATTTGTTTTGTATGAATAAACATTAAGTAAGGATTTCAGGTGGAGGATGTGGATGCATGCGTTATGATTTGAATCTGATTTTAACTGAAAGAAAAAGGTGAATAGAGGGATCATTTTGTCTCAGGTCAAAATGCATCACTTGGCATGCTTCATGCTTCATTTCCATTGCATCCTACCAGGGGAGCTCTCACTATATATCTCTACAGTATGAGAACAAGCATCTAGCACTGTCAAACCCCTGTTGAGTCAGGCCCTGTGACATGGCTCATTAACATTCACTGAGAAAGTCTCACTTTTTTTTTTTACCTTTACTGGATAGCAGCTGATATAATGTGATGTAAGAGCTAATATAACAACATAACATCCTGAAAATGGATGGAAACAGTTGATTAGATCTTTGAAAAGGATTTCATGTATCTCGTTTTACTCAGGTCAATGAGACAGGTCACTCGGCTTGAACTCAAAAGGGGTCCCATCAATCAGAAAATGATAAGGTAGCATGTAACTGCTTTGATATTGGGTCTATGGTATAAGTCGCATAATGCTGGTCAAATGGTCATTCTAAAGGTGCAGTCTATAAACCTAACCTAGGACCTTCAGTGGACTTCTTATGGCGAGGTGTTGAAGGGAGAGGGGGCCCCAAAATCATATCTATCCTGGCAAGGCACACAGAGACGATATGAGTGCAATGCAAAATGAAGCAACGTGGGAATCACATCAGCTGTGGAGAACAAGTCTCAATATATTCCACATACCCAAGACATACAGTGAATCTGACTGTGGATGGAAAGTCTATGTGTGTATTTCACTGTTGGAATATATTTATCCTACATGTTCCACCTTTAAGGGATCAAGATGGGAGAAAGTAATTTGTGGGGAGGGAAAACTGATATAGAAAACAATCTGAATCATACATCAAAGTGGTATATCTCAAAGGAATCAGAGATGCATTCAGAGTGAATTATATTTTTATAGATAAAGACTTTAGATATACAACTGGGATCTGAATACAACACATGTGGCTGAGCAAATGAACTTGTGACAGTGTCACAACATGTGTGTATCCAGTGACATCTTAAGTACTATACTGTAGAGTGTAAGAATACTAGTTAATTACCTTAAAAAACTAACTTTATGACGTGGCTCTGATTTTAATATTCTAAAACCCTCTGTACAGTAAAAGCACACTTGCCTGGACTGCAGGTTTTTAATGCGAGAAAGCATGTCCAGGTGACCTGCAGAGTACTGCTCGATCACATCCATGACATCATAAGGGCGCAGGCTCTCTTTAAACGTCCTCTTTGACACCAGGAACTTCATAATGCTGAGGAAAGATTTACACCAGTG
Source organism: Paralichthys olivaceus (assembly GCF_024713975.1). Taxonomy (NCBI): domain Eukaryota; kingdom Metazoa; phylum Chordata; class Actinopteri; order Pleuronectiformes; family Paralichthyidae; genus Paralichthys; species Paralichthys olivaceus. The sequence continues at coordinate 7,598,687 of NC_091098.1, forward strand.
TGTGACACCTCAAACAGGAACATTATAACAATTTGACAGAGCGAATGATAAAAACCTTCCCTTGAAAAGGGAAATTCAATTGAACTTTTTAAAAATAATTGTTATTTTCCTAACTTTACAAATGAATCTTCACGATTCTGAAACTGTCCCCCACATCGCGTTGTCTTTACAGAAAGGTAAATCTTCAGGTCAAAATATTAACAGGGAGTGAACTCCATCTGTTGATTGATGTTTTCACTGCTGTTTGTTTGTGTGTTTGTTAGCAGGATGGAAGATGGCGTTAGCCTCATCAGAGGGATGAGCTCTCATTGTGCCCTTCAGTTGAAAACTCATAATGTTACAGAAATTGAAAAAAATATCCTGGATCCAGCCCACTGATCTGGTGCCACACCAAAATTGATCGAGTTCTTTATTGGGTCCTGCCTGGCTAACAAACTACCAAATCAGCACATACAAAAACACTTTTCAGAGGTTATTCACTCAGAAAAGTGACTTCTGAGAGCGGTTTATAGAAAACCCAGCAGGTTAGCCTGATTATGTAAACAACCTATTGAGAGATCACCTGGAGATTTATATCCATGATATGATTCTCATGTTTCCCAATCTGAAGTATTTTAGAGATGTCATCATAAGAACAAACATTATTTCACATCACAGATTGGAATGGTGGCCAAAACCAAGAAAGTCAAACTCAAGATAACCCAAACCATGCAACAGTGACCACAGAGTTAGGAGAAACAACAAAAATTACACAATAGAATACCCCTTACCAGATTGCCCGTATTGCAACCTTCAACCCGGGAGGTAATTCCTGGGTGGCAAATTCACAGTGGCAGCTCTTGTCATCACCCATTTCCTCTCCTGGGAAGCTCGCCTCTACAGAGCAAGGACAAAGACATGCTTAAAGAATATTTCAGGGACGTCCACGCGGCCAGCGTCAACAACTTTGCGTCAGCAAAGCAGAGCGGTCGCTTTGAAGGTGTAAAATTCAATGGTGAAGCCAGTGAGCCGGTTTTGGAGCGTAGTGACCAAGCTTTGTGGAAAAACAGAAAAAAGACCAGGTGCAGAATTGAAGGATAGTGCTGATGGAAAAACGCTTTATTTAAACCTTTAATGACAAGTACTCTCTTCCCACCACCAACTACAGCGTAGATTAGCATAATCGCTTGCATGTTTAGTTTAGCCAGAAGGCTAACCTATGGATTTTGGAGCATAGTGCATTCAGGCAAAGGTGTCAAGGCCTAATCACTGTTGATCAGATATTATACGAGAACCTGGTAGGGAAAGTGAGGTCTCTTCATGCAAAATACAGCAGGGTTTCGGCAAGTTTTGTCACTGTGATAATTTTGGATCATCTTGGCATCACTTGACTTGAACCTGGATTAGCTTCTAAAGTACCACCACTGTAAGTAAATATGTGTAATCACATGGCGCTCTTACAATTCTGATGAACACTTAAATCATCACATGCTTGCTCTCAGCAACAGGTTCAGGACCTTCAGTAATTATGGAGGAAAACCCAGATAAGACAAAATCCAAATAAAAAGGGTTCAGGTCAAGTGAACAAATCTCAGCAGATTTTAGCATGCAGGTTTCTCAGACTGGTGAGGCTGACTTGTCGATTCATTATTTTACTGTACAACAAACAAAATATTAACCCAATGTCTTACTTATTAAACCTTCAATTGCTGCAGAAAGAGAGAGAGGAGAGACATGGGAAAAGATTTGTTATGGATTCTAGCAGGATGACAATGGCGGACAAATCAATTCCAAACATGGGAACTGGTGGTGTCCACAGAATGGTTTCTAGTTCATGTTTGAAAAGGCTAGTCTCTCTTCTCCTGAATTTACATTTGCCACTGTATGTATGATAAACTACTCATCTATTATATTATAGAGTAGGCTACATAGTCTTAACATACAAGACATGTCAAGATGACTTGTCTAACCTGGAGAACGCTTCCGTCCAAAGTCTTCGTCCTGCATTTCAATCAGCACTTTAACATGCCATGAAGTGGAAGAAGAAAAACAACTAATATGAATAGGGTAGAATTGTTTATCACAATGGCAAATCAACGGTGAAGGAGATAAATATGTTTGTAGATAGTGACACAGTGGCCTGGATGACATATGGATGCAGTTGTGCTGTCTGGTAATAAATGATATTCAAACCATCCAAACCAACAGCCATCTCTCTCCCAGCATTATGTTGAAATGTTGGCTGCAAAAATCCCTTTACTCCTCATATGTTCAAATACATTCAGGAGAAACAAGCTTTACCTGCATGACAAATGATGCACAGTTACTGCATCTTAAAGAGGCTTGTTTGCAATTCATTAAATGTCATCAACACCCTCCTTCTTAAAATACAAACATGATGAGTTTTGAGCTTACACAGTTACACAAAGCTCTAGTTTACATTATTCCACAAGTTCTCAAGTGTGGAAAGATCCATAGTCAACAATTAGCGTGTAAACTACTTTACTTTATGCAGTCCAACAGAGTAGATTTCTAAAAAGCATCAACAGTTTGTGTTTACTGCAAAAGAACAAAAAAGGCAAATTAAAATTAATCTTTTCATGTATTCACCATCTTGTAGTTTAATTAAAAACATTGATTTTCCCCAAAGAAAATGCACATTTGTGTTCTTCCTGAGAATTAAATCCCACGTTCAAGTCTGTATGATAAATATGAAGCTGGATTAGCAGCTGGTTAACTTATTTTGGCATAATATTATGCTATGCTATTAGGTTAGAAACATAAAAATAGCTATGTCTCTATCCAAAATAAAAACCACATAAAATCATATCCAACCGCTGGTTCAAGCTGTCTTATTTGCACAGAAACTGCTTCCAATCTCTATGCTAAAATATGCTAAACTAAGCTAACCAATAGCTTCATATTTATATCTTAAATGCCACGTAAGTACAAGTTTAGGTTTCACTGCTAAGTACATGATATCATAGACTGTATTTAAAGATGGAGGAAGCATCTCCTTTTCCTCCTCTTGTGCAAATAGGTAAAGCCAAAATATCACAGATATGGGTACAGCCATCTTGTGCTTTTCATGTCTTTTGGAGCCAGAATCTATGCAGTAGTTATTGTGGAGTCACGGTATCGAGGTCCCACTGATACATGAAACCAGTCTTAGCTGTCAATCATAATTTCAACCTGTTTTTATACCATCTTATAACTTATCAAAACCAAATTTAAGAGAAAAATAAACCGAACATACATTGAAGTGACAAGAACTGACTAAAATGATGTTAATATGTAATGCGTACTTTCCCATTGACTAATATGGAGGAGAGCTGTCATGTAAGTCCATCTTTATAAACAGACTGTGTTTTAAATGATGGTAATTTATACTGCTATATGAGTGATAGAATATTATTCCTTAAACAGAGCTGTTTACATTTGACGCCACCCTGCTCTGCCCCCTTAATCTGGTCAGACGTTACTATGCACAGTGTGGGGTTCCCTCACCCTCTGAGTTTTGGCGTGAAGCACTGCCCCGGCCCCTGAAGCTGTGCTTGGGCCCTCGGTTCTTCTCAGTGAAGCTCCAGCTCTTGGAGACCTTGCTGGGACTTGCCTCAGCGCCCTCCTCTGCCCCTGGAGAATGGGCCTTTCCCTTGGCCATGGAAACCTTAGAGGGACTGGGAAACACCTTGTCTTTCAGGCTGGCCTTCCGACTACACAGTACCGAGAAGAGAAATGTTAAATATTTCATTTCTTTATAGTTTCATCAATATAAATAACTAGAAGAAACTTAATGACTTTATCCTACTGCTTTGTGGCTTTTAGTGTAATTCTAACAATTGGTATGGTTCAGCACTGATGTGTGGATAATTCTTACCTCAGCAGAAATGCAAAATGGGCAATGTCCCACAGCAGAAGGAGCCATGTCCACATATGAACACAGTGGAGCATTCAGTGGGTCAGGCAAGCAGCAGGAAGCTAAAAGCAAGCATGCATGGGAAGCAAAGTGAGCATGCACAAAAGAGCTGTAGTCTCAGTCTGTGCAAAAAAGTGAACACAAATCGTGCAAAAGAATTCACCATAATTTTGTACACGCTCCGTCTGATATACAGTCAGTCAAAAGGAAACATATTGTTAGGTACTCAGCGTTATGCGACTTGCCTGCTGAACAGAAGTTTGTAAGTGCTGATTAGGCAAAAAAAAGGCAGCAAGCAAATCAACTGCAGACTAAATAGAAATCATAAATCAACTGTGACAGGGAGGTAAACAAAGATGTATGTCTGGATTTTATCTGAGTAAATGGAAAAAGGTGCACGCAGATTATTTCTTTTATAATATTTCATGTAGACATCAATGGCGGAGCTGCACTACCCTATAAACAGTAAACTAGTCAAATGTTATCATTCACTTAGTTAACAACCATCTAAAGGCGATTCCTCTACCTTTACTGTACTTCTGTTTAAAGAAGAAGGGGAACACAGGTAGGGATGGAAGGAGACACACAGACTTGCAGTGCAGCTGTTAGTATCTGTGCAGCAACTATACCTAATGGTTCTCGGACAGCACCCGCAAAGTCTGTCTTTGTGTGCATTTTCATTACTGGAGTGGTGGGAAGTACAGGAGACACAAAAAAGATAAAATAGCAGTGGATACAGTCACAAAAACAGCAGTGTGAGCCATACTGTGATGCTAGTAACATTTTAATGTAACTGTGGTTCAGAATTCATTTGCAACCTCTTTGTCAACCATAACATATAGAGCTGAATGTCTGTCTTTTGTGTGTGGAATGAATTTAGATTGTTCATGCTTTCATACTTTTCATACACAAAATATGCAAATGGATTTACAAAGGGCTACATGATTCTTGCTGTTCTGAGTTTGTACCCTCATGGTTGAAAGCACTTGTTGAAGTCGCTTTAGATAAAAGCATCAGCTGAATGATATGTATTGTAATGTAATAAGTCACAATGAAGTGTTACTACATTGACAATATTTACACTTGTTTCTTTTATCAAAAACAGATTAAAAGTCAAGCGAGGCTCTTTCAGTGTTCAAAAACATTTTTCCTGTAGTGATGCTGAAAGCTATAGAGTTTCAAAGAACAGCTTAGTGGTGAATATTTCATAAAGCCGCCGGGTGGGAGCAAGGCCAGAGTAAGCTGATCTTTGAGAACCATGTGAGCAAATGCAGCATGACCGTTCTTGAAGGAGGCACTAACACACGCATCGGGACTTACAGTGACCCCACAACACACACACAAATACACGCAAACACACACACACACACATGCACACACAGGTATGATATAACACACACTCCTCCAACATGAGTACACTCCCCCAAGAAGAGTGCAGTCCTTAGCAGCAGCTAAGAGCAGGATTGAAGAGAAGCCAAACGGAGGTGAAGGAAGATAAAAATCAATCAGATCACAGACCTGGGGGAGATTTCTGCCTGGGACTCTTTCCTGTGAGGAGAATCATTTGTGTATTATTCTATGTTATGATATCATCCACACTGCTCTGCTTTTGAGGGTTGAGCTGATCACTTTTCCTGGGGTTTCTACGTTTTGCTTGTTGGAAGTTTTGTAGTAGTAGTAGTTTTTCCTCACTCTAGTCGCGGGTTAAGGGCAGAAGATGTGGCACCTTGTACAGATTGTTAAGACCAATGAGGCAAACTGTGATTTGTGAATATGAATTATACCATAAAGTTAAATCACTTTTCAAGCAGGAGAGAAAACAGTGAGGACTATTAAGTTACGTTAAGACATAATAAATGGATGTGTATGTCAAAAGGTTATTGGTTCAAACCTGTAGTTACGCATTTTTGGCCACTTGGATGCAGTATAAACACGATGTGAACATAATACAGTGAACATTGCACAGATTAAACTTTTAGCAATATAAGCATTCATTTAAAATTGTTAAACACCTACTGAGTGCTAGTCAAACAGTTTTTGGTCTTTACATAGTCTACAGAAACATGTAGCTCCAGTAATGGATCAGGGAGCATGAAGGGGCCACAACTTACACAGTATAGTGTGTGTATCTATATACTGTATATATTGGAGTTGGATTTCTGGCAATATGGCAAATTTGACCCACATTCATTTTCTTTCACTCATATTGGTCATCAGCATTTCTTGTGATATTTAATTGAGTCTTTTGCCATTTTCCATTTCATTTTCCATTACACTCTGTGTTTTGATTCGCTGCCTGCTGTTGACTGATAGCTCTCTCTGGGTTTCTTATCACGTCTGACCTCTCTGTTAATAAAATAACATTGATCTATACATGGATGGTTAATTTTCCATCATGTTTATACCTGAATGACTTGCCCTTCAGATTCCTCAGCAGGTCCAGCTGATTCAGAGGTGGAATGAGTCTGAGAAAAGATGAAAAGCATGCTGTCATTCTGTCAACAGAACTGTTTTCAAAGGTTAAATGTGGCCATCAGGCACTTTAAAGCTAATTCCATTTAGTTTGGCACTTCCGTGTTCTTTCTGCTCATCACCTTTTCAACTCAAATTACAGCTGGAACAAAAGTCATCTCCAAACAGAGCAGACAAGCAACTTGTCAACTTCGTCTTCTTCTTCCAGACACTTAAAAGTCAGCAATCTGCACTGTGAAAGTCAAGCAGGGCAGCTTATCTGCTGATTCATTCAGCTGGATGGCAAAATAAGTGGTTAATTTACAAAGTAGCCACTGGCAGTGTTTGTCGTTTGAACAGCATTTCAAAAAGGTATTTGGTGTCCCTGCCAAAACTCCAGCCTCCCCTGCTGGAATATTACCCTTATCAAAGCAAAAAGAGAAAAGTTACAGCACCAGAGTGGGATTATTTACATCACAGAGTCGTTTATCTGATTCAACAAAAACAATAAGGAGAGGATTTTCAATAAGTGCAGTTGTTCATTGGGTTTCCCAGTATTCAGAAACACGACACTAACGGCAAAACAGTTGTATTTGTTGGCTGAATAATGTACAGCATGATGCATAAACATTACTCAGGCAGGCTTTTTTCTCTTACCTGTACATTGGAATAGCTACAGTCTGCTCATAAAAATCCCATGTGCAGAGCAGATCTGTACGGGACAGGTTGGTAGCATAAAACCTCCAAGCAGCCTGGAAGGAGAGAGAGATGTCAGGAGATGGTCTGTTTGATAAATCTCTCCATGCTGATGTTATGGTGCAGTGTTTGATGGACGTGTGAACCTGGACGAGGCTCGCTGCAGGGTTGCGTCTCTTCTCAAAATGTTTTTGCCTGTGCTGCTCCTGGACTTTTAGGGCAAAGCCAGAGCCCAGGATGCCCTGAACAGAAGAGAAGTTATCAGTGACCTTGATTGACCTCTGCTGGCCAGAGGTTGGCATTGCAACAACAGCAAGTCGTTTCCTCCAACAGCCCTTCGGAGCCCAGTGAAACAAGTATCACAGATTTTCACATGTCTGCAGAGCCTCCAGGTGAAAGACAAGTTAGAGCATGTTGAGTTCAAACACAAACATTACAGCTCTACATAGTGAAAATAATGAGTGTTATCTGAGGTCTTATACAGCAAAACACTGTTCATATAGACTGAACAGGTCTGGGCTGCCTATTCACAGCTTACTGCTGACATCCTCAGATGTATCATAAATTGCTGAACATTTAACAGCAACTGACTAAATACATCACTGACTGGAGCTACCACATCATAAACTGAGAGCTCTCTGAATGTAAAGTGATAAAGCAGCAGACTTTTTTTCTTTGCAGGAGAAGCTTTCAGCTCATGAATACAGTCCATGCACCACAGTGGACACATGTACCAGAATGACTCATTTAGAGTGCACTAAGAGCAGCACCATAAAATAATAAGTATGTATAAAGTAGCTTATAATCCAAACTGTTTAATGTTGTGCACATCATTGTCCAGTGTATACTGTATATTTATACCATAGTAGATGCTCATAGCTGCAAATGTAACACAATGGACAGTGTGATGGACTTCCAAGGAACTGGATGCTGCTTCATGAGGCAATTAGATGCAACTAAGTCATGAGTGTTAACAGTTCCACTGCTGCTTTTCCTGCTTTGATAACGTTGAAGAAAGTCTGCTCATCTATTTTGTGTGAAAATTTGCAGTGAACTCTTTCAATATTCCTGCCCTATATGTGTATTGTTTCAGGAAGCTCTAAACTCCTGTTGGGTCTTTAAAGATAAGGACTGATTTTTTAATTATTCAATTTTATGTTCCATTATTACTTTTGTTCTTGTTTTTACTGTTTGGAAATTTTGGAATGTTTAGTTTATTTTCTGTACTGTAAATTAAGTCTCAAAGCTCAAAAAGGGTTGAATGAGTCGGTTGGTATTTACTATGAGCATCACATTGCATTAATCATATATATGCATATTGCATTTTTGGAAATAGTTACAGTGAAATATATGGGGTGGGAGAGTCAGGGAGTGACATGCATTAAATAGTAATGCTTGGCCAGGAGTTGAACCAGGGACCCGTTGTTTAGAGCACTCATGTGGTATGTGCTCAGACCATTATGGCTACCAGGCCATCCATTTTGATCCATTGTTAACATAAAAACATTGATTAGTGTTCAGCTATAAAGACTGAATTGCTTTGGTTGATTTAAATGGCCGTGCATTTGCTACTATCAAGTACCAGCTGGACAGTGTTTCTGATGGAGGGATAGAGCAGTGATGCTGCACTAATGAGCACCATGAAGAACAAAAAACTAATGAACACAACTGAGGCTCTTCTCTAGCATATAATGCATATACTGGGTCTAAAGAACTCCTACTTACAGCAGGAAGTGCGAAGAAGGCCACTCCGATCATACTGAACATGGCGGCCAGCAGGCGTCCGTACCAGGTCTTGGGAACCTTATCACCATAACCTATAGTGGTGAGAGTGATCTGGTGACAAGACAAATAAAAAGTCATCACATGATTTTCAGCGGTGTGGTGCAGGTGACAGGGCAAACTGGAGATAAAATGATTAAAATCACAGAATGCTATTTTTAGTTTTAATCTTACCAGTCCCCACCACAGAGCATCAGCATACGTCTCAAACTCATCATTTAACTCCTTCTCCACTGAGTAGACGAGGAACGAGGCCAGGATCAGACACAGGAAGCCGATGTACCAAGCTGTGATGAGCTCCTACACACAAAACCAATACAAGGAGCATAAGAGAGTGTAAAGTAATAATGTGACCTCTGCAGCTTCTCACAGGAAGGGGATGTCACCACTGTGAATTGGTAAGAAATACAATCGTGCAATCATATTGGATATGTGAGTCAGACGCCTTCTGTGGCAAAATAAGTATTTCATAAACCTTTTTTTTATTTCCCTCAGCTCCACACACACACACACACACACACACTGTCCACAGCTTATTAGCGAAAGCAAATAAGTCTATTTCAGAGTTTATTAAAATAAAGCTGAGAGAAAATGTGTTTTTCCGCGTTCCAGATTTCCTGGAAGAGGCACAGCAGGAGACAGTCTGTCACAGGGGGTCAAAAATGGCTGAATATTTTATCTTTTAACTTTACATTTTTTCTTTAAGTCTTTAACATAAACAAATTCAGTTTCATCTGTAGACATGTGTAAAACCTGTTACACTATTTTTGTACCTGATCACATATATTCACATTTCTAAAGGAACTACAATATCCTAAAGTAACATATTTTGCAATAACAATATTCTGCACTTTCCACTGGGAACTTCCAAGTAATAAAAGGTTGGCTTTGGTTTTATGCATCTTATTATTTTATTGGTCTCATTGTTTTAAGTTTTAATTAATCACACTTTTTTCAACAATTTGTATATATGTTTTCACACATTTAATGTTCCATATAGTTTTGCGGTGGCTCATGCTTTGTGCAGCACATTATGTATTATATATATATATAAAGCTTTAAAATGTTTTTAGTTGTCTGACTACATCCAGACCCTTAGCTATATACTTATAATTTGTCAATAATCAATTATAAAAAAGATGGAGCTAAATAATCCAGGGTTTTATAGAATTGTCTTGACCAGATCTGTTTCAAACCAGAAAAGCCTTGATGGGACTTGAGTAATTGGTTCAAAGTTAAAGTAAACTTGAATAAACAGGACATCAGCTATGGTTGGTGGCACAGTTCTTTACTCCTAAAGAACCTTTAAAGAAACAAATGAAACAATGTCAGGATCACCTTGCTGTGGGCGTAAACTACAGATCCGAGCAGCTTCCAGGTGCCTCCTCGTCGATCCATACGCAGCATGCGCAGGATCTGCAGGAACCTCAAGCTCCTGATGGCTGAGGTGGCAAAAACATTGCCCTGAGATCCAGCTGCCAGAACTGACACTGAGGCGATCAGCACCATGATGTCTGCAGAGAGAAGCAACACACAGTCAGATGCTCGGAAGCAGTGGAAGCCAGAGATGGTGTAGTTTACCACTGATCAAATCACAACTATATTTACTGTGGACAATAGGGTCATTTTTCTGGGAAGGTGAAAGTTGCCCCAAATGAAGTTTCACCGAAAAAAAGCTGAAAATCACATGAAATCATAAAAAAGATGGTTCTTATGTTCAGTCAAACCATCCAGTATTTAAAAAATGGAAGTGTTATGTTCATCGAGGTGGGAAAATGACAAGTTGCGGTATTTTCTCACCTATGACACAGAAAGGCTTTCTGGCAAATTTCAGCCTCCCACTCCATCCTCTGTATCGACAGCAGCAGCCAGCAGCCCATATCCTCACAATGTACTCCACACCAAACACCACGATGGTCACAATTTCCTGTGGACCGGAGCAAGATGGTGGCATTAACCCTGTGATGGACACGCAGTATACGTAGCATGAGTATTGTTATAAAACAAGACACCCACCAGTATGTACAAGGCACTCTCTGAGCTGTTTTTGAACTCTTTGATGGTGGCAAAGACGGAGAGGATGAGACAGGAGAAGACCAGGAGAAATCTGGAAGACAGGGTGCAAAAATAAAATAAGTTAATGACCTTTCTTGATCCTGATGATGTGTAAATATGTAATCGTGTTTTTTCAGAAATAATGTTCATCTGAATCAATCCCTGATGTCTGGTAACAGTTGTAACAAGTGTGAGTGGGTACAGCTTAATAACTGAATTACAGCTGCAGACCCTGGGTGGTGCCTTCATCAGTGGAAACATCAACAATTTAGAATAAGTATAGGTTGACTAGAAAGGCAACCAGAGCACACTCCTTTATCAAAGCTTAACAGTCCCCTTATGAAACCACATTTCATTTCACCAGATCTTTATTTGGATGTGGGCCTAATTGCACATATTCACCAAAATCAATTTCATCAAGATCCATCAATTATTCTCTGACAAATCAATGAAAATGTTGAACACCACCTTGTGGCACATGTCGATGCCACCGGGGTCTCACCACAACAGCCAGAGACAAGCCAGTTGCTTCTCAGCATACTTTTATTCTTTTAACACACGTGAGGGAACAGAAATCAATCTTAACTTAAAGTGTCCGACACATAACCTTTTTAATTTTTATCTGCTGGGCTCAGCCCTGTCTCTGTCTGCGTCCTCTGTGTGTGTCTCTCGTGTCTTTCCCATGTGTCTCACTCTGGCAACTCTGCTGCTGCTGCTGAGGATCAATCAGCTAACCGCCTTCATCTCTATCCATCCCCTGATTCACATCTGCACTAAATTTTAATGGGTTCTTCTCTGACCCTTCACCACATCCTTCCACCAAGACATACAATACACACTCCTGACACATATTAATCTTGTTTTTCAGAAACAATGTTTTGGATAAACCTCTGAGAACAGTTAACACTGCAGCCATTTCAGAAGGGTGAGTGAACGAATGAGTAATTACAGCTGCAGACTTTGGGTGGTGAGCTGAACTGTACCAACAGCAGCAGAGTGTAGAATATAAAAGACTGTGACATTGTCATCAACCTGCTTGTGTGCAACAATTCATTACACAGACGGACAGTGTGTTTACAGGCCTGATCAAGACACATCGGGCATGTTCTGTCTTCAAGGGTGTTTATTGTATTAGTTGTTTTTTCTCTGTGCAGTGACACCTCACAGCACAGGAGAGCATTCGGTGAATCTTTTATTGGCTGGAGGATAACACATTTAGAAAAGATCTTCTGGAGGTATTCCAGAACAGAGCTAATGGAGAGTGAAACCCAACACTGGGACAATGCAGGATTTATAAAAGACACAGCATCAATCTCAGCAGAGACACGGTAGAAACATCCAGTATCTGCTGGTGATCAGGTGTTACACTTTAAAGCTCACACTAGTGATGTCACTGCTACTACATGGGATACTGCGACAAGTGGGTGAGAACTCCTCTTTGTCCCCGGCATCTTTTGACAACATTACGCTCAATAGTTTCTACACAACATCATTTTATTGTTTTTGTAACCTTGCATCACTCACTATCATATGTTTGTTTGTGTGATAAAATATCTGCCTACTAATTCAACAAACACCTATCTATCTGTCTCTGTCTGTCTCTGTCTGTCTGTCTGGGTTTGCAATGCATATCTCTCGAACCATTCATCTAAACTTCATTGCAGAGAAACCAAGTAGGATGAACACAAAGTGACTGACATGGGCCTTTTGTTTAAATTTTATAGATTTATTAATTTTCCTTTTTTAAAAATCTAAGTTACATCGAGTTTGGTGAGTTCTGGGAATAAAATTATTCAGCTACATAGTACAATAATACCTTGCCCAAGGACACTTCGCCATACAAAATGTGTCAGACGGGGATCGAACCCCCTTCCTCCTGAGCCACAGCCCCAAAATGACGTGTTTAGCGAGAAACTATTTTTGGTCTTGAATTCCATAGACTTCCTGAAATAAAACTTGTAAAATCAAAAATATTGTCAAATGGGGGCCAGTGGTCAGGTTTCTGTCAGCTGAGGGATCGTTGATGTATAAAAGTTTGAGAACCTCTGGTTCTAGACTATGTTGTAGGTATGATTATTTTCTTTTTTACTATGAAACAATAGTTACAACATAAAGTAGCCAGCTGCCAGAGAGCTGAATGAGAGATGATCAGTCTGAAATAATACTTTGAGAAAGCCACAACAGACATACAGCAGTGCCAGCTCATCCCTTATGCATCCATATGTATCTTTTTAATTATGAGTTTAAGTAGTTGGAGAAAGTCTTGGCAAGTTCTGTGGCAAACTTTCATCTGCTGCTCACCTGATTTCCCCTTTTCTGCTGCTGCAGCGCCACAGTGCTCACGTTAAACTCTTGGCAGTGGCCGCTGGCCGCCAGCCAGTGAGAGACGAAGCAGCAGAGATCAGTGGTTTGTAGCAACGGCCCAAAAGAAAAAAGTCAACGGACAAGCTTTTTCCTTTATTATATTCTATATTATTCTTCATCAGAAGCATAAAATCATGCAGAGAAAAAGCAGAACGGGCTCTAACACATGGCTGTGGCTGCAGCACTTCTGCATTTTTTACATAGCTGGGTGAGACTGAGGTCATTCCATGACTACGATGTGTGTGTTTTAGGCGTGTCTTGCATCATTTATAACTACAGCAGTCGAGGGGCTTGCTTGGTAAAAGGGAGCTCTTCAGGCACTCAGAGTCTGCAGCTTGCCAGTAGTTGAAAATACATTCACTGTATATTTTGTGTATTTAAATCAACAACAGTATATTACTTTTTAGTAAGGTTTAGTTTTCTTCTTTGTACAATTTTATTTACTTGTACCACCTATTTGATGACCTAATGGTCACTTCCATCAAGTCACTAATATGACATGCATGGAATTAATTGACGTAGCCTGTTTTTTACTCCTACTTAGTTATGTTAAAGAACAACACAGGAGAAATGTTTATAAGATTTGCAAACATACATAACCTATTACACCTGTATTAGAAATATTTTCACCATGTCAACACAGAATACCCATGTATGTGGATTATTTCAACACACCCCTGACAGTGTGTCACAGACCCCTGAGGGTCCACAGGCCACCATTTGAGAACCACTGCCTGAGGAAATAAAATTATACCCACTTGTATTCCTGCAGAAAAGTCCAGAAAAACAACATGGAAATGTTTTTTTTGTGTGACTACTCTTCTGCACTTGAAGCAAAGAGGCATTTTTACACCAGTCAGTCAAAAAGTCTGACTTCACATCTTGTTTGCAGCACTTTGACTTGTCACATCGTCATTTTTTTGTGCACTGTAACACTGTGGATTTCCTGATCCTGTCAGAAGGAGGTTGTCAGACATTTAGCACAGACTCCAGAGAATCGACCCACCAAGCAGCAGAGAAATATTTCAATACATACACACCACAAATATTGAGTTTTAGTTTTTTCATGGCTTGGATACTATAGAGTGTGAATTAGCCAGTGATAGATGATGGAAGCAGATTTGGATGGAGCCTGACTTCCTGTTTCCATCTGATAAGCTCACCAGCTCTTTTATTCTATTCTTCTCATCAAACTCTTTAAAACAAAGCAAATAAACTATTTCATTAACAAGGGGAACAATACAAGACCTGAAGAAAGTTTGCTGAAGCTTGTAACTAAGCAAAAATACACCATAGGACTGCACTAATTCACTTCTACATGTTAATCACATACTTTACAAAATAAGAGAATGTTTCATAAAAGCAATAATCCAGACATCAGCTGCATGTTATAACAGAAACAGTTTGTTCCTGTTCTTAAACGTGGAAAAAGAAGCTCGCTGACCACAAGTCTTATTGAACATCACTCTCCTGACACGACCTTGCCAAGCTCATCAGTAGCTACTAATGAGGACACAGGCTGATAAAGGATGGGGACAGAAGCTGCCTCCTGAAGCAGTCAAACAATTAGCTTGTGCAGCTACTTACTAATCCTCCACTTAACATCAGCAGAGCCCAACTTCCAGTGATGTATTCATACCCCTCAACGTGCTGTCTACAGATGCACGCAGCAGCTTAGTGTGTTATGAGAAAGTCTGGGTGGGAGACGTGGTAAAAAATGAGGTCAAGACACAGATGGCAATGGGATTTTCAAGCTTTCAGATATTATATTTATGTGTTTGTGCAAAAGAGCACAAGACATAATAACACTGACATTAATCTAGGAGTGATACAAGCAACTGTGCTGAAGTGGCAGTTTACTGTTAAATAATGAGTTTGACGGTTTTCATATTCATCTCATATATTATTAAAGAAAGTGAGACGACAATATAGATACCATACATATCTGTATCTGCACACCAAATATTACTAGCAACTATACAATACATATATATATATATGCAATATACAATATGTAAGGAAAGTGTATCCCTACAGTTAATCAGCATTGTCAACCAAGCAATCAATCTATCAAATACTGTAAAATTTCCAGCACAGTCCTGATCTGTTAACTTTACTGAACACTAAAAAAAGGACTGTCTCAAAAGACTTTCATGCCCACTATACAAAGAGGAATTAAATAATTACTGAAAACAAATCAATCATAAAAAAATAAAACAAATAGATTTTATCAATATGTGGATTCACATAGTAGAGTCTGTAGATCTCAGTCTTTGTTATACATTGTCCCATTTTGAAGGCTCCTTCAAATGCAACAGACAAATGTGTCCTTCCAGCACCGGCAAGTTACGAGACATCCCGCGCTTTACTATCACGCCTCAATGCAACCGGACAGCAAAGCAGACATTTCAACCTGTTACAATTTTCAGCTCTGTTGCCAGGCAACAGCAATAAGGGCAGGACAAGCTGGGGACGCTAATCACGAAAAGCCTCTGTAGAACGGACCATTTCATTTCAGTTTGGTCTTCATAGTCTACTTAAACCTCAAAGGAAGGAGTCTTCATGTGTTGGGTTGACTGCGCCCCCCGCAGGCTGCAGCCTCTGAATTGAGACACAGCTGAAGAATGTATTCCACACAATATTAATATGTAATGATGTAAATATTACACTATTTTCATTCAGATCATCTGATTTATTTCAGCGTTCCATGTATTTTCCAGCATTCTGAGTAACTCAGTGATTAAGAAATGTATCTTAACCATTGTTGATAATATCATTTGTTTGTATTCTGATGCCACATATTCCACAGCACATACACAGAAACACAGACATGACCACAGAGTTCTGCTGTTCCCACTATCTCACGTGTTTTCCACCTCTGGTTTGACACAAATCCAGTGTTCACCAGAGAGGTCTTGATGACATCACTCTCAATGTCACTGCTCATCAGTCAGATTGAGGTGGCTGCTGCTGCTGCTGCTGCTGTTGGGAGCAGAAAAGCTGGTTTCCTCCTGAGCTGCAGAGAAAGAAACATTGATTTGCCCTGTTCAGTACAACACTGTCTAAAATTAGACGGTGATGAATTCAGAGGAGAGCAGACAAAAAGAAAAGATCTTCACAAAGCTAAACAGTGCCTGCGACAACCCTGAGTCGCCTCTGGGCCCCTCGGGGGGATGTTTGAGGGTTATGATGACTTTCCGGGGCACTTATGTTTCCTGAATAAATGCACGAGTGATACCTCTGCTCCAGCTAGCAGCTGTCACTATTTTCCCTCTGAGCCAAAGGGACGCCTACAGCAGCCATTGCAGACAAATACTATACTATCTTTACATCTGGTAGATTCTACGTGCAAAATAAACCTATTCTGCTATTAATTCATAAATGAACCAAGAAAATCCACAAGCATGCACTGTAACACAATTGCCCTCGTATCTGTATATGACATATACAGTAATTAATAATATAGATATTCACTGTATGAAAAAAAATGTTGGCCCCTGTCTGCAAACATCACTAATTCATAATAGTAATTTCTAAGTTATGTGTAATTATTAGTAAGAGAAGAGAAAAAAGAAGTATACGAGGTACATGTTGAGTGAAAGCTTTATTTACACATTGGACAAACACACTAGGACTCGAGCATAAGTTGAAGCTTGAAATGTCTCTTTGCCTCCTCTGGGTCGTTTTTGCTGGCATTCTGTCCAAACCTGCTCCATCTAAAGAGGTCCACGGTGTGTATGGTGGCTTCAAGAGACGTAGTCCTGGCATTGTGGAGATACAACAAGGAGGGACACCGTTTGAAAGATCTCCAAGTGAACCTGGTAGCACAGGTTGAATAAACTGAAGAAATGAGGCATCTCCTGTTTCATTGTAAGCATTGAATTACCTTGTGAGTAGAAGGTTATGTACAGACTTATCCAGAGTTTAGGCTACAGATGGAAACCACACATTCAGTGTACAGTTTCAATTTCTGTTGGGGAACCATTAGCAAGTCGATTATAGATTCAAAATAATTCCAGAGGCCCATGAGTGACATTTCTAGAGAATACTTTTCGTCTGGCAAAGGATCAGAGTGAAGCCTATCCTAACCAGAAGACTCACTGATGAAACGTGTTTTAAAAGAATATTACTGACCCTCATTATGAGTAAAATATTGAAATAAATTGCACTGTTTCTATCTTTTTTTAATAACATTGACCGTTTCTAATGGCATACAATGTTAATCATTATATTACATTATTACATATCATCTACTTTTATCCAAAGTATTACAATAAGTGCATTCAACCAAGAGGGTACAAACCCAAAACAACAAGAATCATGTAAGTACAATTAGCTATAATAAAGTCAAACCACGAGTGCTACATGTAAGTTATGTAAGTGCAACTAAAATATGTTTTCCAACTCATACATTATTATAGCATACTTTCTTACATAAGGCAAATCTATTCAAGCTACAATTTCTGAGTCTATAATTATACTTAGCCTGGTGTACTTATACCAGAGATTTTCTTAAAACGGTGTTAGTACTTATAGAAAATGTGTAACGTCTGCACCACTGGTGAGTCAAACTATATAACCTGCACTTCCAAGGCAATTCACCGTGCTGTCGCTTTCCACTTTTGAGTATTAAAGAAGAAGAAAGAATAAAATAATGAAATATTTTAGCGCAAAAACAGATAACAAATTATGCTGGAAGCCACATATAAATTATATAAATCAAAAATATCAAAGTGGTATATAAATTCAAAATATACATTAATTATTACCCTATACTGTTCCTTCATACTCCTATATATGACCTACTACATTGCAAAGTACTTCCAACAAGATTAAATACATATTAACAGATGTTTAAAACCAACACACTGATGAGTGTGGAGAGAAGTAGAACAGGGGATTTCTTACTTACTTAAGTTGATATTTGAATTTTTATGGGTGAGGGGCAATCCCAGCTGACATTGAGTAAGTGGGTATCACAGGGTCAACATCAGTGAGGAACAACCATTCACTCTTATATTCAAACCTAGAGTCTCTAATAATGTCCAATAATCCAAATAATCTCTAATCTAGCCCCCCCACACACACACACACGAGGAGAACATGTACAGAAGTCCACTAAGAATGCATGTAAACAAATCTGTATCAATGAAAAGTTTCCAACTCAACTTACTCGACTGAATCAATATTGTCACTGACCGAATCAGTAGCTTTTAGGAGGGGGCTACACTCTAGCTTTGTTACTTCCACATTAAGTCATAATACAGAGAATAGTCAACAAACGGACTAACAATTAGTCAGTAAACTAACAGGTCATTACCGAACATGTAAAGCTGCACTGGAAAAAGATAAGTGTGTTGATAAGAGCAAGGCTGCTTTTTCTGGAGCGGAGCACCTTAAACCAAGCCAAGACCCAACTCCAGGACTCACAGCTGACCCCTCTTCTCCTAAAACAAACCTCTCAATCATGTCCCAGCAGCTTGGCAGCCAACATCTGTCTGCTACTGTCCTCGCCCTATTTCCTCCCCAGCTCAGTACTCATTCAGCCAGCTCAGCAGAACAATGAATCCTCAACCTGCCTCTCTGAATCACTTTAAGAAAATCTCACATGAGATTTATTTTGTTTTCCCTGATTGATCACACTCTAAGCTCTTTGTTAGTCCTCCTCTCATGTTTGGATATTCCTGAGTTTCCCCTTTGGTGCAGTACTGACACATTTTGTCATCTTACAGCGGGAGAGGTCATTTAAGTTTCTCACACAGCTGCTGCTTCCTGCAAGAGGACGCACAGTAATGAGGCTCCTGTTGAAGCCAAAACAGCAGAGGCACCAGAGCTCCAACCTCTGGATCAGTGCAGGGGCGCAGATCAGAATAGGCTGCTGAACTGCAGCTAGAGATGAGTGTCTGTGGAACAAGTTAAAAGTCTGATGAATTGTTCCTTCCAACAAAAGAAAGTCTGCAGCTGTTCCTCTGACGACAGGCTGTTCAAAGAAATATTTGTTTTCACACTCTCACTCATTGTGAATTCAAAACACTCACACCCAGTAGCATTGTGCTGATGATTTAGATCCACAGGGAATATCCTGGAGTGGAGATCAACGCATGAAAAAGGAGGATCACTGAGTCTCTCTCTCCCTTTTCGTCTGATCTTGGACCGGTGACAACACTGAGGGGGAAGAACGGCCCTGAGCTCAGACAGCTACACAACAGCCGGTGTGACAGAGACATACAGGCAGAATGTCAGAGAGTACTCTGGAGATACAGTGGGTACTCGTGTTCCACATATCGATGATCCATGCATGCATTACAAACGGGGCCATGGAACAAGACACCTCAAAATAAATAGTGCAGCTGTTGTTGTCCTCAGTTCAAGGTAGCTTTGTCTTTTGGTTTGACAAACTTTGTCTTGCGGAGCGGAGAAAAGGAGGAGATTGAGAGAGGAGGAGAATGATGCCACCGAAGCCTGGTTTTATAAATCGGTTAAAGTAATAAGAGTTGGGAGATTAAATCAGGTGTGGGGACTATGAATAATGTAACACAGGCAAATACTCTCAGACTGGAGGTTATATCATTATGATCTTTGAATGAATATATCAGTCAGTGTTATTCTAATCATCATGGTCATGTGTTCTGTCACCTTTCTCCAATCGCACTAATTCATACCTCTGCAGCACTCATGCTACTGACTCTCCTCTAACTAGGTTCCCTGCAGCAGTTTGGCTCCAGATGATCTATCATATCATCCGACAAAGAGAAACTCTTTCTGCCTGCACTAGATTCAGCCACGAGGACATACAACGGTCAATGAAGATCTCCCAAAAAGCTAAACAAATGGCAAAGAAGATAGATTTAGCTGACTGCCATGGAATTCATTTAACATTTCATAAGTGCCCTCGGGGCCTGTGTAAATGTGGGCATGTGCATGTGTCTGTGTGTGTGTGTGTGTGGTTTCATGTTAATGCACAGGCTTACTTCTGGGCATCCAGCTGTCACAGGGGAGTGGATTTGCTGTGCACGGTGAATTCTTAATGCTGTGGCCATTTCGACTCCTCACTATCGAGCATGCGGTATCAGTTCAGCCCTGGCTGGAGAAGGAGCTTACATAGATATGCAGCTAACATTATGTAATTACCATTTCACACCTGAATATGAAGCACAAAACTACTTGATGATGTAATAAATCACCATTGATTTGACACATTTAGATCAGTTTGCTATATAGCAGGATATATCTGCGGTTGTGCAAACAGTGGACGAGCTTTAGTATTAACTCACAGCAAATAATCATGAATGATGACTACACAATTTTTAACAGAACATTTAAAGACTTAAAAGAACATTTAACTTATTGTGGGTGTTTGTGTGGCAGGGGTCTCACATAATGAGACCATGGAGTGTTAGCCTACTATTTCTACAAACAATAATCTATCTGTGTTTATTTAGAATGCATATCTCACAAACCATTCACCTTAACAGCTTCACACTTGGAATTTGAGTTGTAAATCTTCCAAGGAAGTGCAGTGTAGATTTTTGTGTGATTTGACCACGTGGTACATTCAATAATTATAAACTTTGACAAAACAAGCGACCAGCTCTCTGTAGCAATGTACCTTCTGTCAGAACAATAAAAGAGCAATTCTGTCTCATGTTATGAAAAACATTGATTATAAAATCTTCTTTGCAGATAAACCAGGTAGGATGAACACAAGGTTTTCTAACCCCACTCTGCACCATATAGACTGTACACAAGCTCTGCACACAACCTCCAGCACACTAACAGTTGATTTGTGACAGTATACTGTAAAACTGTTGGAGGAGGACTCACTGATGACAAAGAATAATTCTGAAGTAGCTCTGGAGAATTAACAAAGTCAAAGAAAGCAGTCCTTCCCAACAGGCAGGTGTAGAACGAACACTGCACTAGTAGAGAAAACGTGTGCACCAAATCATGATACGGTATATCACCCACTGCTGCACAGATTCTTATCTGTTAAAGTCAGACAACTTTATGAATAAACTTATTTCCTTAAAGGTTGTTCTTGTCCCAGGTAATATATGTCTCAGGCCTGAGAGGTCACATAACACCAAGCTACACAGAAGTCTGAGAATGTTCCCAGACAGTCTAGTCACTAGCTGTAGTACCCAGAACACTCCCTGTGTGTCTGCTCACACACACACACACACACACACACACACACACACACACACACACACACACACACACACACAGCGCTGTGCAGAACTGCACTGCAACGTTAATTAGGAAAAGTAGTGATGCGGCGCGGAGCTGTCCACGGTGCTGAAACCTACTGCAGCAACATATGAGGCAAAACTGTGTGTGTGTGTGTGTATGTGTGTGTGTGTGTGTGTGTGTGTGTGTGTATGTGTATGTGTGTATGTGTGTGTGTGTGTGTGTGTGTGTGTGTGTGTGTGTGTGTGTGTGTGTGTGTGTGTGTGTGTGTGTGTGTGTGTGTGTGTGTCCATATGTTGGCACATGCATGAGTCTCGTCACTAAGAGTTAACGCAGGAGTTCTGCAGGTGGAGTGATGCCCTCCTATAATCAGGCTATAGCAGGTTGGCAGCTTGACGACATTCAACCACTGCTCCACCTGAACACGAGCTGAATTCAGTGTGGAGGGACACAGTCAAAGCTCCACAGCAGCCCCCCCTCCTAAACCATGACTCAGTATAGCACTGCACGGCAAAGTAAAAAGGCCAAAAGTCCACAATCACGCAGGAGACATCACTTACACATAAGCGTGGTAGATGAACGCCCATCCCCGCGGTCTCTCCAGCGCGTTATAGAGGAAATTCTGCAGTTTCCGATAGCTGGCATTTTTCTTCGACGGTCGGGGTCTGCCTGGGGAGATGCTGGACCTGGGTCTGCAGAGGATGCTGCTCCGTTTTGTGCTCTCCGAGCCCGCGATCAGCAGCGCGCCGTCCCTGCTGGATTCGGGAGCCCCGGGGTCCAGTCCGACGAATCCGACTTTGTGCTTCTTCTCTCCGGCTTGAGTTGGGTAAACCCCGCCGTTGAGAGATTTCTGCACCATTCTAAAGTCGCAACGACTCTGCCGGGGAGTTGTCGGTGCCTCTGCCGCGGGGCTGCATCACCGGCGCTGAGGGGTGTGTGCTGGTGCTGGATACAGTCCGTGTCGCCCCCCCCCCCCTAAGAAAAACCAATCGCAATATCCACACGAAACTGCACAGTACGAGCTTTCACATTAGCCCTATCCGACCACTTGGCACACACAGCAGGGGTGGACATGCACATTCTATTATCTCCAGTCTGCTCAGGTTGGAAACAGCAGATTAAAGGTCATCTGTAATCATTTAACAGCCCATTGCTGAAGACTGTAAAGTTAAATCGAACATGCACAACCTTTCTTTTCTCTGGTGCATTCACTTCTGAGCTGCAGGTGTCTTTATTTGTCCCCATTCTGTGAAAAACAATTATAAATTGCGGATTTGGGTTTAGGATCATAACTGAACCAACCTCTGATTTTAAACCTACCCAAAGTCAGCATGTGTATTTTGGGAAAACAAAGGTTTCCTGTTTGTTTTCCCTGAGATAACCTTTCATCCTCTCTGCTCAGTTCTTCACCGGAGCCCAAGAGAGAAGCTGGGAGGGGGACTTCTCTCTGATGATGTATGTTCATGCAATATTCATAAGTGCAGCTTCCTTCAGTCAGGGGGTAATGGACACTGAAAACTGTGTCAAGCTGCGTTTTTAAGGTTTGACTGAGCAGCAGTAAAGGGGCACACAAACAATTAGGGCACAGAAATGGAACATGTCAATGTTATAGAGGAAACAATGTCCTTCAGTACAGAGCATACCTCTGCCAATGAGAAACACCCCTTCATATAATAGTGCTTATAGTAGAAAGAAAAAAATAGTCAGAAAACACAGTTAAAGAAAGTGAAAATAAAAACCCTGGATCCGACCTTTAATCCATATCTACACCAGAATGTAATGGGTTCTTCCTATCCCTCCATACCTCATTGGTTTTGGCATAATCCTGCTAAAAAACATCAGCCAGCAAACAGACATACGTGAAAACATGACTCTCCTTGGTGGAGGCATCCATGTAGATCACTTTGTAGCACTCAGAAAGTGAAAGATAAGAACTAAACGAAGTCTGTCAGTGACTTAGTGAATCCACTTTCCCCATGATAAGCATCAGGTTCACTGGACTGTAGAGATACAATAGAGATCATTTGATATATACTGTGCCATACAGCTAATTTGTTAGTAAGTGCACTAAAACTATTTTTGTTCTCTCTCAGCAGCACTTAGTCACAACTCAATGTTTTTACTTCAAGCAAATCAGTTTCAGTGCTTTCTGCTTTCGAGTTGCTTGTGTGAAACTGCAACAGACCACAAAAACATTTACAGGACATTGGAACACAAGGAAATTACAATGTACCAATACTAATTCTACAAACATCTGTCTGTATGTGGAACTCATATCTCGCTCATCACACTTGGCATGTGAATTTTAAATTGCCTGAAGAAGACAGGTGACGTCAATCATTTAAACTTATATATAAACCACATATGAACAGTGAAAAAGAAAAAAGTTTCATTTTACGAAAAACAAAATATAAAATCTTCATTTCAAAGAAACCAGGTAGGATTAATACACAAAGATTTCTAACTTCTCTCTGAACAAACGTCCAGCAACCCTTGATCTTTGTGTGTTTGCATTTCTATCATCACGGCTCAACACTACTGCCACGCTGAAAAACATTGTCATACTGTGAAGATTTTATTTACTAGCTTGTTAAGATTGCATTTACAATGATCATTTTAGAAAGATTCAACAAAGATGCTTTGTACAGTTATTTTCAGGCAACACAAAATTGCAAATAAAGTATGTACAGTAATGAAACATTAGAATAATGTAAATAAAATGTGTAATCAGTGACATATTTCTTTGTCTGGCTACACCAACATGCTGCAGTCATTAGCTAATTTAAACAAACACTTAAGACCAGGAGTTTTTACAATGTACAATAAGAGCAAACTTGATATGGGAAATGATGATAATGAAAATATCCTCTGAGTTGTGTAGGCAAACCACTGGATCTAAATCTACAGTGACCATGCTACTGCCAGGGGATGTGTAGAGTCAGTTCCAACATGCTCATTTGGAGCCAGACCTCTTTTAAACAAATAAAAAGGACTAAGTGATCTGCCGGTGCAGAATGTCAAGGAGGATTCTTGAACTGCATTTACACCTTTCTAACAGTCAAAAACTACCACTTGTCAGTGAAGTTAAGCTCAGTAAAAGAAAAAAACCTTCTCTTCAAATGCACAGTCACAAATACAAAATGTTTTATATACTATATTATTTCCATAAAAATAATGCATTTTAATGTATAGCATTACTCTGCTGCCATAAGACATAACCTATCTTTTCCTCTGTCATAGTTACAGTTTGTATGTACAAGAAACTAAAATCTTCAGTAAAATAATAGCAATGTTACTGCGAATAAGTCCTGGAGAGATCCCTTTGTTTACATCATCCACAAACTGCTTACAGTACTTTTTTTACTGACACTGCAACTTGTACGGACCAGTCATTGTGCTTCTTTTCATACCTACAGTAAATACGACAACATAAAAGCCAATTCAAAAGTAAACACAATGTCTTAGTTAAAAGAAGGCAATTCTTCAACTAGTACATTTTAAGTCATATATTAATAATTTAACGATGATTCAACATCCCGACCTTTTGACCTGGCTTGTACAGTTAGCTGTAGCTTCCTTTATCCTGATTCAGATGAGCCAGCTTCTGTTCATCTTCACTCCCCTGAAGATTTCCTGATGTAATCAAACTCTATAGACATAAATAAAATGAAATACACGAGCAGTAACGTCTAAAAGAAATGGCATGCCATTGGTCCTTTAAATATTATTCAATAAGTAGGCTGGAATGCTTTTAGATTCTTTAATACCTGATATAGAATAAGTGAGGGATAAAAAAGCTCCTTCCAGACACAATAAATAACTATCCTTCATATAGTGCAGTAATACAGTACTCGCACTAATCCTACAGTAATTGCACAGTAACCACATGCAACAGGTTAAGGAAAAGAGCAGCCCAGTCTATTATCTGACTTTCTTTTTATTACCTGCCCCTCAATCCCTACTTCCATCTTTCTGTCTATTCTTTGACTTTCTGCATCTATTCAGTCTGCTAGCTCACATGAATACCTCATGTTCTACTTCACCTGGGGTCCCAACATTGAGCCCTGGGGAACACCTGCCAAAACAGAGAAAGAGACTCTCTGGACCCGCAGTCCAAGGCAAAATGGGATAACGTCTGTGTTCAGGATGACAGCCAGCTCAGCTACAGGTAGTTTGGTTAATCCAGTTAATCATACGAGCTCAGTTATGAGCACAATCGCTGCGGATGTTGTCTTTGTGAGATCTCCCTTCCACTCACGTTGAATACTGCGCCCCCAGTTGTCAAGTCAATGGTGTCAGCTAGGTGAAGACATACAGCCACAGTAGTAATACTTCTTTCTGGGGTTTTTTCCCGGTACAACAGTACATGATTAGTCCTGAGCTTCAGGCTGTGTCAGTGTCCCTGTGGGTGTTCTCAGGTTACTGACATTAGTCATCTGTGCCGTCTTGTTTAGTCTGTACTTTGCACTGAAGACTCTAGTGGTATCCATGTTGGAATGATCCCTGTGTAATTGGGGCAGTGGAGGGGTGAAAGGTCTTTCTGTCAGCAGTGTCTTTTGGAGGAAATCCGGTGAGACTCGCCCTCTTTTGTTGCTGTCGTCTCTCATCATATCTTCCTCTACCACAATCACCCCCTCTCTGGCGAGTTCACTGGAGTGATGCTTTTCTTAGAGCTCTCCGTCTGAGGGTGGCAAACACAGCTTGAAGAGCCTGCCGACCAAGAAAAAATGCAAGTGAGACAAACCACCCCGTGTGCGACCATAAATGGTGCAGTGCACAGATAGTATGAGCTGAGGCGCCTGCTGGAACTGGTTTCTATACATTACCTTGGAGCAGATGGAGGCATCTGGTCCATTACCTTGAGATTTTTAGCAGTGAGCTCAACTCTTGCCCCCTGGTGGAATAGAGAACACATTTCATAAGCTCCACATAGCAGTTAGTTACTTATAATGTGAAGAAATACTTGTTCTATACAAGGAGACCTGAAATATTTTCTAGTAGTACACAAGAATGTTTTGTATGACTTTGTCTCAGGCATCCATCCTGTAAAAATGTTATGAGTTAGATACTCATACTGCATTTGGACTTTAACTCCCATGATTAAAGAATAGGTTTTACAGTGACAACATGATCATACGTTGTTATAATAAAAAAAACATTGATGTTGAAACAAGTCACACAAAAAGTCACTGAAGACTTTACTGTACATATTCCTGGAGTTTTAGCAGATGTAATACATTTCACTGTGATGTGCTTTACATTCAGCCCAGCCCTAGTTCTTACTAAAATAATTTCCCCTGAAAAAGATATGTGCTACAGTCTAATGTAACTGTTCTGCTATGAACGGCTGTACTTCTATGATGCATATCATGCTCAGCTGTTTTACCCTGTCATGGGGGTGTTATCTCAGTTATATTTAGCACTGAGGTGAGTGGTGCTGCTGCACTAGACTATTATATCCAGAAGTTTTTCTAACATTCTGGTGCATACTCTCATGTACATAAACAGGGAGGACAAGAAACCAGAAACTCAGTTTGATACATCACCTTTAACTAAAACCTCATTAATAAATATATAGTTAAATGGAGACAAATCTGAATATAAAACACTTCATTTAAGG
Source organism: Paralichthys olivaceus (assembly GCF_024713975.1). Taxonomy (NCBI): domain Eukaryota; kingdom Metazoa; phylum Chordata; class Actinopteri; order Pleuronectiformes; family Paralichthyidae; genus Paralichthys; species Paralichthys olivaceus. The sequence goes on from NC_091098.1 coordinate 7,625,740, forward strand.
TTGAATTTATGGCAGATCCACTGAACATTAAGTGGCAACTGAGTGTACACACTTAGATCAAAGGTCAAATGACTCCTTAAAGGGATAGTTCACCTGTGAGCCACGTGTGAACGCGGCTCTAGAGGATATCAGAGGACATTTAGGCACAAACATGGTGTGAATAACGCTGTTTCGAGTCGAAGGGGCTTACTGACACTTGGATGACAGCACAAAATGCCTACATACTGCTGGAGGCATTTAGTTTGCGTTCGAAGAATCGGTCACCATTTACTTTAATTGATTTGGCTGCAATTCTGTTTGCCCCTCAAACTCCAGAAGTGTTTTGAGGACTCTCCCACCCCTCTACTGGCATCTTGGTGAGTAGATAATGAGTCAATTTTTATTGAACAATCCTTTTAAGGGACCCCTGCTGGACCCCAGGCTGAGATAAAGGCCCCTGTGGTTTACCTGTTTACGCATAATGTCCATGGTCTGCATGATGCAGCGCGGCATGAGGCCGTGGTTCCTGGCTAAGATCATTGCCTGCTCCAGTGTCACACTTAGAGAACATCTGCAAAGAGCAGAAGAGAAGATTAGTGCTTGTACCACAGACACACACAGGCATACACATTTCCTGGAGACTTACTCTTTTACTACTTTCTAAGTTTAACCCTAACCCTGACCATAACCTAACGTTAAACATATCTTCACCTTAGAATGTAATGGTTTACTTGGGGGTTTGATTTTTGTCCCCATAAGGAAGCTATGTCCCCATTATGAGTAATACCTGGAGATGACATAAAATAAAAATGGACGCGTGTACATCTGCTAAATACTATAGTAAAAATGAATTCAGACAGTGAGGTACAGCTGCTGTTGAAGGTTTAGCGGTACACGTCCTCCCCTCCGCACCATGTTAATCTTTATTTTAGCTGGTGATGCTACACAAGCAGTAGAACAGTGTTGGCGTGGTGCCAGGCTGACCTCTGCATGCCAGTGCCACACATGGTGATGTGGCAGGCTCCCAGGCGGTTACACAGCTCAGAGGACACACACAGCACGCTGACACCCGATGGGTGGCCTTGAGCGCTCGGGCGCATGTTGATGTATGACTGCATTAGTCGACAGAGGTCGTCCAGTGTGTTGAGGGGTCGCAGCAGCTATATGGGGAAGGAAGCGAAGGTTGGAGAGGTTCAGGTTAGACTTTTAACAAGAAAATAACAATAGAGTATCACAAAAGTGTCCATCTTACCAAATCTTTGAGACTACTATTGAGTTTTAAAATGAGGACAAAATTTCACTTGTTTTCTAATAAGTAATAATAAGCACTTTTGGCATTTTCCCCAAGAAAAGGGACAGAATAATTATTATGATTTTAGTTTGAGACAAAAAGACAAAAATGTGAACAAAAGTTGATCTGAGTAAGAAAGAAGTGAAATTATCTCACACACTTTATTACTCAATACCCGACTAAGCTGAGCAACTGACTTGTTTAGATGGTGCACCAGCAGAAACAACAGGACAACAACCACAAATAACAAAAGTACAGGTTCAACTCTCTGTAGTCTTGAGGATCATGTAGCAACATTAAAACCAGTCGTCTGTTTAATGTTGTGGCTGATCGGTGTACATCACAACTATTCTCTATAAAGTTTTAATCACTGGAATCTATTGCAGCTACTGTCAGTTTGGGTCACTAGAACTTTCTTTCTAATCTAATCATCACTGAGGTCGAGTTTATAATGCCGACGTGTTGAGGTTAGTTGGAGTTAATGGGGGGGTCTTGATGAGCTAGTGGGGGTTTCCAGTTGAGAGAAACAGGACAACAGTCCATCTTACTTTGGAAATGCTTGGTTGCAGGTCTCTAACTTCAAGGCCCAGTATCTGTACTTGCATTTATATTCAGTCACAACATTATATACAAATGGACTTATGTTACAAGAGCATGATATAAATGGATAAAAGTTCACATGGACTGTAATGTACACATTCTGTGAGCACAGCAGAAGCAGCAGATGGAATATATACATCAGGATAAATATATATTTACCTGGTCAATCTTCATAGCTGTGGTGTTTGAGTCTGTCGGGAGATTGGACTTCTCCAAATAGAAAGCCCTGTTTGAGACAAGAACACAATTCTTCATCTGGTTCAGAAATCTATACATTTCATCCTCTGACTCACTTTGTGAGAGAGCTGAGTCACCGAACATCTAGCGCACTTCACTCTGTCATGCAGGGCAAATAAGACCAGCTACAAAAAAATTCCCTTCCTGAAGCACAACTCAGTCTGAGTCAGAAGAAATGAACAGAAACAGAGGACATTTTACTAAAAAAGAACATCCCTTATTGCCTCGTAGACAGGACAATAGAAAAAGAAAGGAATCCAGTGTTTCACATTAATTATCTAGACTGTGGAGGCTCGCCATATTCTGATTTGTCCTGCAAGTTTCATAATGAACCAAGACTTTTCTTACACTTCTCAAAATAATATAAGAGTTCTCTAACTCGGTGTGCAGTGCTATTAGCTGTGTGCTCGCTCTCACACTACCATGTTCTCCCACATGTTGGTGGTATGGTCCAAAGCATTCTTATGTCCATGCTATCAGACCTGATAGTTCCATGCAATGCAGTTCTTTCTCTTGGGTGAGAACATATCTTTCATTCTGTAGTCTGTGTACCTCTCACATGAGAGTGATCTTTGTGCAGGTGCACCCCCGCTACAACCACCGATTGAATTAATTCTGTGGGGAACGATGGAATCTCATTCTCTATTTCACAGAGCTCACACAACAATAAAAGACTGTCCTTCTCTGGAGTAGCATTAACTCTGCCCATCTCAAGGGATAACATGGTCATACTAGTGTCGGAGAAACAATACACATGAGGGATTTTTGCATCACTAAATGAGCGAAGCAAAGAAATCCTGTTAGCTGATGTGGGACAGGTTTGAATAAAGGAGAAAATGTTCTCATTTAGAAAGATTCTTGACCTTGGAAACTGTTCAATGTAAATTAACACAGTAACCGACTAGTTTCTGCTTATGCAACACCATAGGGTGAACTCCCCCTTAAAGGTGAAACATAATAACAGTGCTGGTGAGTAAACTGCTGGAGGGCTATGATGCAGTGTAGCACAGCGTACCTGAGTCTGCGGTAATAGGCCTTGACCTTCTCTAGTGAGACAGCGTTGGTGCGCTGCTGGAAATCCTCCATGGCGCTATAGTCCTGCTGGGACACTCCCTCTGGACGCTCCAGTGCTGGGTAAAACAGACGGGAAGCATTTAGGTCAGCACATATTTATATGATCCCTTTATATCACACCCTCAAACCTTAACCCTCACAACTGTACAAATTCTTTGGTACTGTACTTAAATGATTTTTCAGGTATCTTTACTTTTTGCATTTATAACAACCTTTTATTTTAACTCCTGACATTTTTCCACAAATATCTGTACTTTCCCCATGCCGGGCCTTATCTGAATTCAGAATACTCAATTTAATACATTATATTCATTTCCTCCTGGACATCTTTTCTTGCTTTAGCCTCTGCTAGTTCATTGATTTTTGTAAATTATATTTGAAGCAAGAGTGGTTTAAGTTTATTAGTCTTTTGTACAATAATTGTACTTTTTACTTTTATACTTTGAGTCCACTTCAGACCCTGTACTTTTATAATTTTACTTAATAAAAGGGTTGAATCAGCACTTATACCTAAACTTATTTTCAAAACTGAATTTGGGTAAAGAATGTGTGTACTATTGCCATCTCAGATTACTCATTAACATGAGTATAATTGAAAGTCTTCCTGATTTACACACACACACCACAGTGTCACAATGCATGACATAACTCAACCTGTAGCTTATTCTCTTTTCCAGTAGGTGGTGATGTTGATTCAGATATCACTACCCAATGTTTTGTGGCACTTTCTTCTACACTGAATTGCCTTAGAACAATATGAGCTCTCTCAATGGGTTAGTTTTCTAGCTGAAACCTCTGTATGAAAATTGAATAGCTATCTCACATACGGGCACGATGCATACTGGTATCCACTCACACTAACGCTGGCTGCGGCTGATGGAGGATTAGAAAGAGCTTGGTAACAAAAACAGAATGTAAAGGTGGAGCAACAAAAAGCTTCAATTTAAAAATAAAAGCAGTCTGAAGATAAAATCAGTACATGTGAGCTGTATGGCTTCTTCTGTTTGTAGAAAAATCCATTTAAAGTCAGTGATATATGGAGAAAAACACCCTTTATGATGCTGAAGTTGAGGGATTGTGTATCATAAGGACAACAGCCTACCCTGCTTCACGTGACTGTTGCATCATGCTATATCAGTTGATCTACACCCTGCACCTATCCCCCTGCAGTGTTCTCACTTTCTCCAGTTCCTCGTTCCCAGCCCGCTCAGTCTTACCCTTGGTGAACAGGACCGTGTGGAGCTTGAGGCTGCCGCCGTTCTGCAACCGACTGGGCAGCTCGCTGAAGTGACAGCTGTCTAGGTACAGGGTGACCCTCAGGGCCTGTCGGCTGCCCTCCACCTGGTAACACACCGGTGTGTCTGCAACACACACACACACAGGCAGGGGAGAGGTTAACAATGCTGAGTATTATAGTTTTGGCTTTGAGATATTTATTTTGTTTTGCAAATCACTTTGCATTTACAAAACTTTGCATTAGCATAAAAGAATAACAGTAAAGCAATAGTAACATTTTATAAAGAACAGAAAACGAAACCTCTGTGTTTGTTATTCAGCTGGATTTCGAACTACTTCACTTAATTAAATTTTAAGGTGGAGTGGGGCATGAACAAAGGAAGAATCCACTACATTTTGGTGTGGGTCGGGATCAGGATAATAATTTTAATGAAAAAAAAAAAAACATGCATGGTTTGGGGACTGATATTTATGTGTGTGCAAGTTGGTGCATATGTGGATCTAGTAAATTTAAATCTGGTTTCATTAGGGGACTGTTGGGCCTCTGCAAAGGTATTCACTCAACTGAATATCTTTCTAGTTGTTATTAAGACCTACAATAAATACACTTTTTGCTACAGGATTTCTGTTATAGTGCAGGTTTCCATTAAGGTCAGCACTGCTGCATTGATAAGCATTTTCCATCATTTCAAATAATGTGTAATGTGTGTGTATTGTTCTTTCTAAAATGACTTCATGAATCACTGCAGTTTTATAAGATGTTCAAACCTTCCACAACAGAAGGTGGAAAACTGACTGTGTCACCACCACCATCGTCTTTAGTTTAGTCTTGACACTGACACAGAGTGAACACACAATAATGGAAAAAGTGACACAGGGCTATTTAAATGTTACAGTAGTACTTAACTGTGTACTAGTCATGTCAGGAGCAGATGGTTAAAACATTTGCAAAATATCATTGTCTGGCAGATCTTTTATTCTTATTAAAACTGAATGCAACAGAAACAACTGCGTTTGTGAAAGAAGTCATTACTATCTCACTTGTCTTCAGAGCAGTAACCTTTTCCAATCCCACAAACAATACACGAGTAGAAATCATTTTATAAGTCAGACTTGTGCTGACGCCTCCTAACATTTTGCAACTGCAAGACACGGACAGTTGTCAGATAATGGAAAAGATGACCTTTACTGAGCGACCTCTAGGGTCAGTGCTCTTTCCTGGAGAACCCATCAAGCTATAATACTGGAGAATTGGCTGTGATTCTTGAGGCTGAACTCAGACTCCTCAGAGTTACAGACTCATTCTGCATTGCTATAGCTCCCAGCCTGCGGAAGACGCCATTAACAAATCAATGAACGCTGCTGCAACCTGAGCTGAATATTCAACTGCAGGAAAGTAGTTTGGTTGGAAACTATTCTTCCCTTGGAAGTGAAGAGTCTGCAAACTGCGTTTATCTCTCCATATATATATAAATGACCAAGTCAACGTGTTACATGTATACGCAACGGTTGTATGTCCGTGCAGAATGTATGCATGCAAACTCTAAATATTTCCATCTGGCGAGCGTAAAACCAGGAATAGTAAATGCCTGCCTCATCCATAGCTTTGCCTTCTCCTCCTATAATGGGAAGTGCATGTTAGGCTTTTCCTTTGAGCGGCAATCTCTGCTGGCCATATTGACGCAGCTGAAAAGAGAACTGATTCAGGATGCTGTTGTCATTTGTATCTGCTGGCTTTAAGGCTTCTGGCCGCCGGCAGCACCTTTGGTGAATACAGCTACTGAGGTTATTAAAGGCACCGGGTCTAAACTTTATACACACACGCAGGTCAAGACTGACAATGGCCACCTTTGAACAAAGCAGGTGCATCCTCAGTCTGCTGCAGTACACTGTGTTCTGACCTTGAACGTTTTGTGGAGGACGGACGCAGTGAAAACCACAAATTCAATTTATCATTTTCATTCTCCGAGATAAAATGTCTCCACATGTCGATGAAAGAATATAACATGTGTATGTGTATTTAACTGTAATGTTTCTGTGGGTGCTTCTGCCAAGTGTTTTAGAACTGCAGTGAAGTTTAAATGACGCCCTGTACAGCTTGTCAGGAGGAACCATGTTATCTGTAATAAAAGGACAAAGAGACTACATGCTCTGTCCTTGCGTAAGATGATTTATGGAGCCATTATAGTGTTGTTTTAGCTCCCTATTCAGTCGCTCCTCACTGAAACGATAATTAAATCTGCAATGGCAAAATGACAATTTCGCCCTGAATAGTTACCATAGATCCATATAATGGAACTTTATTCAGAGTTGGTGAAACCAGACAGCTGCTGATTAGCGGCCGTCTGGTTTCAATGGGCCAAGTCAGTCTTTGTTGGTGGAGTCTCTTACTTGCGACTAGACACTCGTCCTCCAGTTGCCTGAAGAACACAGTGACTTTGTCCAAGTCCAACAGGGCCGCCTTGGTATCTTCCAGCATGGTCCGTTCCTCTTTCTGTCAGTAAAGAGAGAAAATGTTCAGAGGCCGCCCCATGTGGGTTTGGATTGTTGTGACGACAGCTATATGGCAAGAAATCCATAAAAACCCAGGGTATTTGAATTAGTGACACATTACAAATGTGGACAGGAAAAGCACACCATGATGTTTGTTTTCTACATCAGTGGCCAGTGCCCCCCTGGCCTGGCACCTTGATCCACTCCTGGGCGAGATCTCATCAACTCGTATCACAAATTAAAACCCTCTGTCCTCACCAGGTGCGGTGCTAGCGTGGACTGGAAGTGCAGTAGAACACCAATGACGGATATTTGCTCCAGCCACTTGCGACTGGTCTCCTTGCCGTCTTCCTGGTACTCGCCAGCGTTGTTGAAGCGCGACCGGAGTGCCGCCAGCAGCTGCTCAGCCAGCGTGCACAGGGCTCCCGTCACCGCCTGGCAGAAGATCACATCCCGTCGCAGCTGCAGAGATGTATCTGATGTGGGGGATCAGACAGTGCAGTGGAGCAGGTACAGAGAAAGGGGGGAGTGTATGGAGAGAAGAGGGGGAGCAGTATGACAAAGCAGTACAGAGGAAGAAAGGCAAAGGAGAACAAGGTGAGATGGTCAGTGGACAGGAGAGGGTAAAGCACTCTAAATATCCCTTATTTTAACATGTCTTGCTCCTATACAAATACTTTATATCATTAGCCTGACACCCCCTGAGAGCATGTGTCCCATTAACTAACACCATATGCCACCGTGCAAAGTTCAAAGTGATTGGAGCATCATGTGCTTCGACACTGAACCTTTTCTGTACAAACACATCGAACAACTGGCTTCAAGCTGGAAAGTATCCCGCTCTGGAAAAGGAAAGCATTTCTGACAACTCTGACTTTTAAGAATTATTAAATTACACTGGAAACTAAGTAAATGTAAACATCTGCTTCATGTTTGGCAATGAAGCAGATGTGAAGAAATGAAAACATACATGACACAGGGCTATTATATCCACTATTTTTCAATAGTAATGTAAAAAGTGGACATGTATTTTTTCAGAGCTGGTGTTTTTAAGAAATAAAGAAAATATAAATAGAACCTGATTCAATGATGAACATTTCCACATAAACAGAATTCCTGACATTTTAAATGTTTCATTTGAAAATGAATCATCTTTTGCAGATGTCCTGAAATTGAACTGGCCGTAATTTCATATGATGGATGAACTCATTTCCAAAGAGCTCGAAACTGTTGCAATCATTTAAAATACTCCACTTATGAGACCTTTCCTGCTCGAGTTCTGCTGAGAGATTGTGTGTTCATTTCTCTTCTGGTAATTTAATGAAAAATTAGAGCCGGGCTGTATCTAGTCTGATTAATTCCCACTACTGTGCTTTAAATATGACTATGAACTGGTTCCTGTCAACAATGACATGTCACTCTACCTGTGCACTTGAGCAGAGCCAGGAGAAGCTGGTTCTTTCCATCTGTAAGGGTAGAAGGAAAACAAGGTGGAATGACTGACTGAAACTGTATACGTCCACATGGAGAGTGTTCATGTGCTGAGTGTGTGTGTGTGTGTGTGTGTGTGTGTGTGTTTGTGTGTGTGTGTTTGTGTGTTTGTGTGTTCAACTAACCATCCACGAATCTCTGCAGGCTCTCCACCAGGGTTTTGATAGAGCTGGGTAGGTTCCAAGGGTCCTCCTGAATGTTCTTGTGGATAACGTATCGACCACGAACTGTCCAGTCCTCGCTCTGGCGAAACTCTGTTCACATAAAAACCAGGAAATGTGTGACGGTGCGTATAACAGAAACACTGCAACACAAACTAACACAGTAAAGCATCTGCACACATATACAATATGTACCTGGTTGGCTGTGGTCAGAATAAAAGTGCTTGGTCTCCTCACAGGCCTTGGTCATGGCATGTCCTTTCAGTAGGCTGTTGATGGAGTCAACCTTTGTGCGGAAATAAAAGCACACACACGACACACAGATCGTTAGGTAATCAATCAGGCTTTCACCATATCTCATCCTCAACACACCTCTCCTTCCTTTCTTCTGCCTGCTGTCCCATTTCTTTCTGTGTCATTCAAACATACACACATGCTCACACACACTCACAACTCTGCAATAACTTTTAACCTCTAGTGTGGGTCTTTCAGCTTTAACAACAACAAGACTTGAGTGTGTTTGTAAACCCCATGAGCTGCTGTTTCCATGTGGGAAAAAGGCATAGCCGTCAAAGAGGGTGTACCCCATGGGGAGTCAAACGACATCAAATATTGGTAAGAGAAGAAAAAAAGAGGTATGGATGTCTTTAACTGAATCCACATATCAGTGAACGTCGATGTGTGCGTGTGTGTGTGTGTGAGGAGAAAGAGGGAAAGGTGGGGGAAAGAAAAGAAAGAAAGGAAGTCAAGTGAAAGATGAGAGAGAGAGAAAAGCAGGATCCTGACCAGAGGACAGACGGAGCTCCAAGAGGTAACTGGGCCCAGATGTTGACTGATTACTATCACAATCATCTGTTCCAAATGGTTTGGCAAAGGGGGGGTGGTTAATGCTGACATGTGTGTGCATGTGTGTGTGTGTGTGTGTGTGTGTGTGTGTGTGTTTCCTTGTCTTACATGTCTTGGCTGTATTTTAAACTGCAGTAATCTTAGTTGGTCCACATTTAAAGGTTTTGTATAAGTTTTCATTTGACTAGGGTTAAAGGTAGGGTTGGGATTTGTTTCATGACCGGAGTCTTCAGTAGGACAGACACACCACTGAAGCGGAGATGATAGTCAGATGTTAGTGAGCAAGTCACAGATAAATCATCTTCTAGCAGTTGTCAGTCAGTAACGTTCATGTGTTTTGGTGGCGTAGCTTTGACAAGAGGGCTGATGGGAGACAGTGGGATTTATTATTGGCATTTTTTCACAGTGCGCTTTAAAGTTCCAGTGTGTAATATTTAGGTCAAAGGGATCTATTGGCAGAAATTGAATAAAATGAATCCTAGTGATGTTTTCACTAGTGTGTTTCATCTAATTTGTACGAATTGTTGTTTTCTTTACCCTAGAACAGGACCTTTATTTTTAAATACTTTATATTCACACCAGGACAGGGTCCTTTCTGCGGTGGTCACCATGCTTTTTAAATTAGCCCAGAAGGACAAACTAAACCTTTTGAGTTTTTATAACAACTGAACATGAAAACTCCACCATTAGATGTCACTAACTTCTACACACTGAACCTTTAAGGCTTTGACAAATTAACTAGAGATGCTCAAACATGCGATGGCACCTTGCTTACATAATTTCAGCTTACCTGGTTGAAAAGGTGCTCCAGGCAGCCGTGCAACTTGTCTTGTTTGTCCGAGGAAATCCTCATGTCACATGGCAGCTCGTCCCCTGGCAGCCGATAAAACCCCAAACAAATCAGTGGGGAGAGATCACACTTTAGGACACTGGTGCTTACTTTTATTTGACCATCTGTACGTTTTAAACAAGCTCTGTCCATCTGTTGATGTAAATTCTGGTGCTCTGAATTAGAGGCTATTACAATGTGATGATAAACACATTATGAGCTCAAAGCACAAATATGTGACTCTGGCGTCTATGAAATGTTGGATCTAAAATATCTGACCACAGTCTCCTCATATCATATCAACAGCATTTCCATGATATATGATCATCATCATCATCACACAGTAAAGAGCAATAACAAGTTGGAAACTACTAATCTTCATCTATGCAAACATGCATTATTTATTGTCTTTGTTTGACACACAGGAATCGTATATCTGCCTCAGCCTAGCTTATGTTGTTTATCTTGAATTCACTTTTTCTTGTGCATAGGTTCTGAACTGATCATTGTTTCACTTGGAATATGACGTAAAGAGCCAAAAGCCACAGAAAATATGTAGCTGACCAAATATTCCAGTACTGCAGATATCACAGAGAGCCATAAACATCAAAGATGGACGAGAAAACAGCATTTCTTTTCATGCAATTCGTTCATTGATTACCTGATCCCATCTCATCGCTCCCTAGGTACGAGCTGTTACTCCGCACACTGGTGTAGGACAGGACTGAGTCTCTGTTGCTGTTGCATTCACTGCAATAACGCACATAACATACAAACACAAACAGTAAAAAAAGGGGTTCATTCCAATGTTAAACCACAGAGGGGATTTTTGTGTGTCTTGTAATTATGCTGCCAAATAATCCTTCGGATTGTAAAAGTCTTATCTGATTTACAGTATGTGAGACCGAAGGTAATTAGATGTTTCTCACAGCAACAACCAGCCCCTGGTTTACACAAAGAAGCATTCACTCAACTGTGGTTGCATTAAGACTCCAAAACATTGGACTGACAATAAATACTGTAGATAAATTAGAATCAAACTGTGGAGTGGAGCTCAGCTCAGCTACTCTTTTACAGGCACATACTTTTTTTCAGTGCATCCTGTGTGCTATAGCTCAGTTATCAGTCTTCTTCATGCTGGTGAGTGAGAACTCTAGGAAAGTTTTATTGAAAAGAAAAAAAAGACTTAAGTCTGGCATTTACGTCATACGTAAATTGACGTGATTACTGGGAGCATGCGAGGGATTTATGTGGCTCAAAATTATACATCGCTTCAAGTGAGCACGCTGCCGATCCCCTCAGAGGAGTGCTGAGTGATTCACAGGCTGAATTGCATGACTAATGACCCACGAGCGACTACAAGCTACGAAATGACAACATCGGCTTTGTCTTACTATACCGTTATCCGGCTTGGCTGGATCAAAAAATGGGGAGTGTCAGAGGTGGGTATCAACCTGCCGGGTTGTTCTGTTGTGCCTAATGTGTTTGAATATGTGCCTGTGTTGCAAGGGAAGGAGACTGGCTACATCAGAGCTGCTACAATAACAGGGAGAGAGTTAGTGTAATGATATTTTAGTAGTCTGGCTTGAATTCTCTGCTGGCTTTCACTCTCGCACACTCATAAAAAGACATCATAATAAACGAATATATGTGAGTGTGCTAGAAAATGTTCTTGTCTTTGTCCTCTTTACCTCAATCCACTTCATCGTATCATATATCAGTCCTCTCAATGCTTTCCTCTTCATTTGTTTCCAAATATACACACAATCCCCACACAATGTCCCTGTATTGTTCCCCTTCTGGGCGCTTCTGCATGGAGAGTTGTGTTTTCCAGCTGAATGCTTAGACATACAGACTCAGTCTATCAAGCACAAACACACACAAGAGGTGATTTCCAAATTTAGCATCACACACCTGCCAAATGTGTGAGCACCACTGTGACAATTATCCTGCTTGTAGTAGCAGATCTGGCCTAAACCTAAAACAAACACACAAATGCCACCACACACACACACACACACACACACACATGCATTAAGATTTACATAGGGTGATTTATACACAGCCTGAGATGTAGGTGAGAATGCATTCACAGACACATGGAGCACACATTGCCATCCCAGTAAACAGCTCAATAAGGGCTGCCTCTGAGACTGATCTTCAATTGTAGCTTGAAGTCTTGTCTCATTTGCATACCGTCTATTGCTATATGGAGTGGCCATATGTTAACACTACACTTCGGTGTGTGTTAATGGACATATTGTCCAAAAATGCAATTTACAGGGAATACAACTTTTGCTGAGCAAGACAGGAAAAGCTGCATCGTGGATTGATTTTGAGTGATCTCTTCTCTGAGATAAACAAGTAGTGAACAGATTTATTTAGCACGTGAGGCAGGGACAAAAGATCAGTTACTAACACTTTTTGATGTGAAATGAAATGACTTCTGAATCTGGACACACTCTAGATATGACTGGAGACCAGTCAATAGTTCTTAACAGTGACACACTTGAGAGCTAATGATTCACGACAGACACAGTGTACCAGACTTTGAAACAGATGCTCACACACAGTCTGAGTGTGTGTGTAGAATAAGACAGCTTCTCCTCGTCCTTGTTCTCACATTTTAGTCCTCACAGGCTGTGGACGGCCTGTGACCTCCAACTGTTTAACTCCAGTGTGGTCTGTCACCACCTCAAGCTTTAATGTCTGATCCTCTCAGCAGGACTCCTCTACCTCTAAAACACAGCAGCAAGTTTATTCAAATCCAAAATGTAAGTGGGATTCATCTGCATACACCATGCCGCTTTACACTGCTACCTTCAAGAGTGTATTTATTTTTACCACCGGGCTTCTAAACCCTGGGTAAACACCTCACTATGTATGTATGTGTGTGTGTGTGTGTGTGTGTGGTAAACACACACGCACACACACACACTTTCCTTTACATTTTATTGTGATGAGGTAGTTGAGTTTCACATGCCGTGGCCGGGCTGTAATGACAGAGTGGGTGAGGAGGCCGCGCCCCAAACATTTGGCTGTATTATACACCAGCCCACCGCACCAACAACCAATAACTACATCTTAGTGGGTGGTGGAGGGTGGGGCTCAGCCGAGCACTGCGCAGTGAACTGTACACACACACACACACACACACACACACGCACACACACGCACACACACGCACACACACGTACACACACGTACACACACGTACACGTACACACACACACAGAAACATCTGAATGAACTCACAACAAGCAAAGGACATAACCAGATCTGACCAAAACATTTTGAAGTCATTTTTAGCTCTCCATCTTGGTTAAAATGCCAACATCTGGAATGAGTTGCAGCCTCCAATGGGGGGAAATGAGCAGCATTACAGGAGTTTGAATGTTGTTCATGTTTTATGGAGACATGTTAGAAATTTAGGTGTGAAATGATGGTGTCCCACGTCTTTTTTGCTATATCTGGTAAATAGTTTTTTTCACAGCATAAACAATTAATAGTGATTTATATCGAGCAGCTTATTGAGAAACAAAGACTGAAAATATGATTCTGTAATATTAGATTCCACTGGATTCAGAAAGATAATTATTTTTGAAGTTAGTCAGCTACCAGTTTCTACAACTGAAACCAGGGTAACATTTTAAATTCAACTTGAGCAAGTTGATTGAGTCAGTTTCTTTCTTGAGCTGTTTTCAGATAAGAATTCATGAGAATGACTGACCAACTGGGTGTGGACACAGCAGGAGCTCCTTTGCTCAGATGTATTTCACATCAGCACAGAAATCTCTGGAGCATTCAGGGGAGGGGCAGTGCAGCAGGCAGAGGTGCGAGTTAACGAAGTAATTTCGCTGCAGAAATCACATGCTATTGTTTTATAGCACATCCACACCAGCCTTTATTGCCATAATCTCTCTTGACATCTTCATTGATTGTCTGTTGCGTGTTAGAAACATCGTCAACAAGCCCACTTGCTCCTCCAGAGGATCTGCTGATGTGATCTCACATGGATTAATTTTGACATTAAACAGGGTATTTACTAGGGGGCTTGCAGGAGAAACGCCGTAGAAAGTCCCGAGCCTCTCACTCAAACATCTGCATTCTCACATAAAGATCCTCCAGAGAATGACAGGAGAGTGCAGTGCAGCTGTAGCAACACAGTCTTTAAACCAGTTACCTGTAGGAGTCCCTGTAGCTCATTGTGTCATGACCCGAGTCCTCCTGGTCCTCCTCGTTCACTTTGAAGCAAACTCTTTTAATGCCTCCATGCTCCACTTTGTCCTGGTCACAGCCGTCCTCGCAGGGGGCCAGAGACGGCTGAGATGGTTCGTAGACCGGGGGTTCCCCACCTTCCCCTTCGAGCTGCGTGGGCTCGGTGATTGATGACAAGAGGCTTAAGAGGAAAAGGATAGAAAAAAATAGCATCAACAAAGTATTATTCTTACTTTTAAATACAGTAATCCCACCTTCATTATCCAATACACACATCTTCACACCCCTTCCCTCGGCATGGACACACAATATGCGTCTTTTTTCCTTGATGTTATCCGGGCCTCACTCCCTGTTCCTGTACTGAGCCCAGCCCATAAATATTTTGGGCCTGAAGAATGTTCCTTTTGTAAGTCCTGAGCTTTAAACAAGGAAAAGGGCAGACAGACAAAGAGAGCCTGACGAACAGCCGATATAGAGATGACAGCTCCTAGCTTCTTATGCAAAGATCTTGAAATGTCACTGTGAAGGCATATAAACACCATTTGCATGCCAATATTTGATAATATCACCAGCTGCTGAGTCTGAAAAATACTTTCTGAATGGAGTAGACGAAAGATGACACTTGTCAACGGGGTTGGGAGATGGGGGGGTGATATGGAATCAGATCAAAGAAACAATAATATCCACATTTATATTAAAATGGGGTTATGCTTTTCTGTTGCACAGGATCAATGTACTTATATTTTCGGTGACACTTACACATCAATCTGAGCGACATACTGCCTCATTTCCCGCACAGCAACATCCAGGCGGCTGTACAAGTGAATGTAGGCGTCCTGGGTCTCTGTGTCCTCCTGTTTGAGCAGGAAGCTCAGACCACCTTCGTTATGGCCACTCCGTCGTCTGTCCATCGACCCCTCGCCTCCGTCCAGGGCCACGTCCCCGTTGCAATCCACCTTATCCCCTTCCAGGCCGGAACAGTTCCAGCAGGGAGCCCCCATGCTGGTCACACAATGCTGGGTGTGGGACATAGGGTTCAGCATTGCTACAGGAAAGGAAAGGAGAAGAAAAGGGGGGGGGGGGGGGGGGGGGGGGGAGATAGGAGAAACAACATGTTAGTAGTGGCTGAATAAAAAACCTTCACTATCTGACAACAACATTTAGCCCAGATGTTCAAAACCTATGAAGTCACACTCCTGTCTGTTCTCCATTTGAACTTAATGGAAAACAACTTCTTAAAGGGCCCTTGTGAGTTTGACAGATACGCACAGCGAGAGCAAGATTTAAAAAACCTCTTTACTTTGGTTGAATGCCAAACTTAGATATAATAACCTCAGATGTATCAAAACTGCTGACGGATTCTATTCTTCCTATCAACCTAATATTCTATTAGTGTATAACAAACACAGTGAGCAGAGAAGCCCTTATACATTTTATACACATTCCAGACGTTCCTTTAAGGCCCAGAGTAATAATGCAGGAATCTTTCACCTCAGGTAATAAACCTCATCATTATATTCTGTTTCTAATTGCAGCACTACAGGCTGGCTATACTCTCGCTGGAGAAACCATCATCCCTGTGGCTGTCTGCAGAACACATAATGAAAAACACCAGAGCTGAAGTGAACATCTCACCAGTGCAACTGGGAGGCAGATGTCTCACTGGCAGCTGGTGCAGAGAGGAAAGATGAGGACGAGGCAAGCTGGAACAACGTAAGCAATGCTAAATGTCTGCTGTCTAGACAGCTGTATTGCATTTTCATCTTTGCAGAGAGTAGCAGGAGTTCAGCAGTTAAGCCTCGAGACTTCGTTAATATTGAGCTGCATCATAACAACGTCAAGCCATGGAGACGCGAGAACACCACTTTTTGTATTTATGGATAAAAGATTTATCTTGTATTTTCCTCTCTTCTTGAAATGATTCCATGGTGAATTTACATTCCACTTCCACTCAATCCCTTCCTCTCACTTTCTTCTCTCCCCTTTGACCTCAGCAGCAGCAGCAGCTAGTGAATGGCACACATTCCTACGCTGCCTCGAGGCGCCGTCTTCTGACATCATTCATTCACTTTTCATGTCAATAACATGAGTATGGCCTGGAGCTAATGGAGTCTTAATGGCAGAGCACTCATCTAATTTACCATGCAAAAGCATTTTTTGAGACCTTACAGCTGCTGCGAGAGTTGGGGGCTGGTGTTCCCATCCCAGTGCTGCAGCATTTAAAATGGTCATAGAGGGTAATTAGGCAAAATGAACACTGAACCTGTGTTAAGTGGGATGAGCTGTATTATCATGAAGAGGTTGGATCTCAATGAAGCTTGGATGTGGCAGTGGATATGTGACAGAGATTGGGCTAATGTTCAAATCTACTTGAAGAGAGTTGTGTGTAAAGCTGTTTTCAGACAAGAACTATGGAGAACGTTCACACAATTGAGGCTGGACATTGTCCAGAGTTTTCCTTTTACATATGAACAATGCAGCCGGAGATTGTCCACTCAGATGTGTTAACCAACAAACCAGGAATCCCCTGAGGGTTCAGGTGAGGGGTGGTGCAGCAGGCAGAGGCAGGACGTAATGTATAAATTCTGCGGTGGAGGTAACATGTTTTTGTTTATAGCATCTTATTCTGACACTATTTACAAGGGGGCTGCCTGGAGAAACTCTGTGGAATGTCTGGTGGCTCTCACTAGGACATTTGCGTTCCCACATACAGCCCCTCTGGAGAATGTCAGGAGATTATCTGGAGTTCAGTGCATGTCTGAAAGCAGCTTGTGTGTGGGCTGTCTCTACCTTGATCAGGGTCCATCAAGCCAAACAGGGAGTTTTTGCGCCCAAAGCGGATGCTGAAAGCCCTGCCGGCAGAGGTAGTACTCTTTGGGTAGGAAACCTGCATCAGGTTGATGTGGCAGTTGGTGGGAACAAAGTCCATGCAGCCCAGTGGGTGAGGGCGAACGCCGGCCGGCCTGAAGGAGGGCCACACCTTGTTCTTCAGCTCCAGGGCAAACTGGGTTAAAAAAAGGAAGGAATGATGAATAAAAAGGTGCAGAGAAAGTTTAGTGATAGTACAAACTGCATGTCTGACAGCTCTAATATTAGCAGTGCATGATTCTAATGAGATGCTTTTCACTGACAAAACATTGTCACTGTCAGAAAACATGACATGTAGATACAACACTTCAGATTCAACACAGTCAGACAGAATGAAGTTTAATAATGCAATGTATTGCCCAAGAGTTCTTAAACTGTATGGTTATGGACAAGTACATTCTAAATATCAGATGTATTATTCAAGCTTCAAAAATGTATAGAGATTTGCAAGTGGCGATATTTAATAATATTTATGAGTGAGCTGTATAGACTCTGACGTATGACCTAAATCCAAACATGAACATATAAATAGAATGTGTTTTGTAGTAACACATTATTCAACCCACTTTCACACTCAGTTGTAAACACTTTAAAAAGCAAGGGAGTGTCTGGAAAATACAAACCAGTAAAAAATATAGAGAAGAATTATTATAGAACATTATAGATCTTTTTTTATAAATGGAGGAATATTGGGTTGAAAGTCAACAACAAAACTTTAAGGTTAATGTGAATGAGCAGAAGACATATGTGCAATATGTTTAAGAGAAAGTAGAATTGTGTCGTTGTACCTGTTGATAGCTACTGATACGGCGTCGGATACTCTCCAGCTTGGTGTCACAGATTTGTCTGAACTCGTACTGAGGCATGGTAACTACTCTGTCGCTCTGGGAGATGAGCTGGCTGCAGTTACGAACAAAAAGGCTGTCGTCACCACAAAATGCCTCCAGGATCTGTAGAAACACGAAACATCAGGAAGGATGGATCACTCCTACATTAAAAGTTGATTCAGTCACAATCAAGAGTGAAAATCAAATTCCAAGTAGCAGCTGAAACCACCAGTGATGTCAGGTTAGCCCTTTGCTGCTTTTAGATCTTGTGAATAGTAATATAATAAAACCACTTATTATCAGTGACCTATAAACAGGGAAACCACCAGGTTGGAACAAGGGGAAAAACAACCGTAACACAATTAAAAGTGGCATTATTCAACAAGTATGACTTGATGACTCATCCATGAGTTGTATTCTAGAATATGTAGCTGTCAACTATCACAAAAACTTCACCTCATCTTTCCATAACTACCTTAGCAGTGAGGTTGAAGCAACCTTTGGGCTCCACAGTCTTTTCCAGCACGTTGCTCTTTATGCCGGCGGTGCTGACATACTCGTAGACCACACCGTGCTCCAGGTGGACGTTATCCACCGTCAGACTGACCAGAGGCAGCTCATCAGAGAGGGAAAGCCTCCCTAGCCGGTAATCTGTAGAGCACAATATTGATATTACTCAATATATGTCATTGTAATAAACTCAAGTTTACCATTATGAAGTCAGGAGGAAGAGTAGAGGTAGAGTCATGCCTCATGTTATGTTATTAGCAGATTCAAGACACCTCATCAGCTCTAGATAGAAATACAATGATTTTATAAATCTGTGACACATGTAAAAGTACACAGTGTACCTCTACATATGTCAATTATGCCTCCCCTGCCTGTGCTGTCGGAAAAACTGGCCACTTAGTGTAAATACAGTTAGAAAACTGAATGTTACTAGATGACGTCCTATGACTGTAGTGTAAGCATATGTAATTTTCAGCAGAGAATTTTCTATTTCCAGAGCAAATTGCTGACTGCTGTACCCACTTTTTACTGCCACAGTAACTATGACCCCATTCGGAGGTCATCTGAAAATAGCTATCATGGTGGAAAATACATTTCTATGTAACGTTTTTGGCTGTGACAGATGTTTTTTTTTTCCAACATTGAGTCGACAATCAATCTGTGATTATGCACAAAGCAGCTACAGTTTATAATACAGGACACTCCCAAGTAACGCTAATGTTGTTTAGGTGTGTTTTGCTGCAGGATGAGCCACACATGAAACATGCTCTGTTGTTATAAGCACTACATCTGCTAAAGAGGCATTGTTTTTCTGTTTCAAAGTATTGAGCTTTTAGTCTTTTATAACAATAATAATGAATACATGAAAATTACAATAATAACAATAATAATAACAACAATAATAATAATAAGGAATAAGAGCAATTTGAAGTTAAGATTAGGGTAAAAATACAAAAATAAAGTGTTACAGAAGAGAAAACATAACAAAATGATCAAATATAGTCAGATGTTAAAATAGTTATTTATTTTAACTAAAGAGAAGATAAATGTGCACTTAAAAGCTGTAACTATAATGAACTATTTTGCAGGACATAACATCACCTGTGCCGTTGCCCCCCTCGTGGTCTGATCCGTTCTCCACTGGATAAGGACTGAAAGGACTCTCGTCCTTCTCACCTTCACCTTTGTCTCTTTGCAGCTCCTCCACATCCTCAAATGCCCGGTACGCCCACTGACACTGTGGTAAACAGATCAGCGTCGAACAATAAGACTGACTTCTCTTCTAACCTGCAATACTGCACATCATTATTTGGTGGAGGAGGAGGCAGTGAGCGTGAAATGAGCATGAGCAGAAAGGGATAGAGATACAAAATCTTGCAAAGATAAAAAGCCAAAGCATGAAAAAGAAAGAATAGGGATATTGGTGCATTTATGTGAAAGCATTTTAAACAACAGAATCCAGAGGAAATACATCTCAAGTAATTGTGAGCCATGGACACAGACACTTCACCTAACAAGCATGTGAGTGTCTAGAAAATACAAGTCATTAAGAAATATATTGACAAGTTGAGAGATTATATCTTTTTTGTATAAATGTGAGGATACTGATATAAAAATCAACACAACTGCACTTTTCAGGTCAATGTGAATGCATAGGTGACATATTTACTGTAAGAATTACATGTGCAGTAAATCAATATGAGGTTTAAAATTAGGAACTGAGTTGAGGAGGAAGTGAGTGTGAAATGAGCAGAGATAAAGACTTTTGCAAACATGACTAGACAAAGCATGGAAAAGAAAGAATGAGCATTTTGGTATATTTAGGTGAAAGCATTTTATTCAACAGAATTGGAAGAAGTATTTATTCCCTGTGGACACTTTTCACCTGACAATGAAGTCAGAGCTGACTGCACCAGCCTGAACTCAGCAGTGCAGTCAGCCACATCAACAACATCCTGGTAATTTATCCTGCTGCTAAATGAACTAGCAAATTTATACTGGAAGTAATCCAAAATGAGTCTGAGCCTGTTCACTGTTCACTTAGAGCAGAGGGGGTTTATCAGAAGAGTCGGTTGGAGTCAATAGAAGAAAGCAAAACACTGTGCCTTTTACAGTGAGGAGGACATCCTAATCTGTCTGCAGCCTTGTGAAATACTGCCTGGAGACATGGACTCCTGCTGCAGGAATGTCAAAACAACCCGGTGGGAGTTTGTCATTTTAGATGTTAGCCATGTAATACCAAGTGTAAATACAAGTGTCCAGTCATTACTCAATTTGGAAACATTGCTAAATATGCAATGATTACTTTAACACAGAATAAACCTTGAGCTTTCTTGGAAACAGGAATAGGCTGAAAATACCATGGGGCTACTTGTTCCTCTCAGGGCAGGAGGATATTTTGAGATGAAAAATATTTAACTCTCACTATGTGTCGCCTGCAGCACCAGTGACAGCCAGTAATTTATGTTGGGAGTTTTACTAGGCCACCCAGTGTTGGAGCCAAGAACGCCGACAAAGTCGATGAAATTGCTGCAAAGTCGATGGAATCACAGTTTCTTTTCAAACATTAAGGTTTCTATCTCCAGCTCCACTGATTATGTTTTATGATCCATCTCAGAGCAGGAATGTCTGGGTCACTGGGGCTTTCTGTGAGCTGTCACACATTGTTGCAAGATTGAGTAAATTAACCTTTAATGCAACAGCCAATTCTTATCATGATTTCTCATGTCATTAAGTAGTTTGTATTATAAATAAAGCATTCGGGAAGTGTCCTGTTACAGCGAAATCCATAACAACACACGCAGGAACTAATAAACTTCCCTGATCACTATGTAACGAGTGGAATGATGTGGCCGGTTGGGAGATTTGTTGTGTGTCCCTAGTTGTATTTCTTAAATATTCTCAATAAATCCACCCATTATCTATACCACTTATCCTTTTAGAGTCACAGGGGGTGGTGGAGCCAATCCCAGCTGACATTGGGCAAGAGGCAGGTGAACAGGCTGGACATGTCGTCAGTCCCCATCACAGGGCCAACATTCAGAGACAAACAAGTTACTCTCACATTCAGCGGAGTCTCCAATTAACCTAACCCCAGTTTGCATGTTTTTTTGGACTGTGTAAGAAAGCTAGAGTAACCGGAGAAAATCCACACAAACATGGGTAGAACTGACCGGGATTTGAACTGCGACTTTCTTGCTCTAAGGCACCGGTGAGAACATTGAGATGTTCAATAAATGCCACATTAAAACTGCAAACTCCAGTTTTCCCTTGTCCCCTCACCGTCTGCAGGGGCTCCTGGTGTGTGTGCTGCGCAGTGAAGTGCTCCAGAACCTCTTCGTAGTCGCTGCAGTTGACGTTGTTGCCGTTGACTTTCAGGACGACCTGGCCGGGCTGGAGACCTGCCCCCGCTGCCTCCCAGCCTACAGTGCGTCAACAGAGGGTCAGAGGTAAAGGGTCAGTGAGTGGTATAAATACAGCAAAACTGCACACAACACATTGGGTTATTATGGAAAACAAGAAATTCGAGTAGGAGGAAAGGAGGCCTTAAAAAACGCGTCTGCAGCGTCCATGGACATGTTTTATCTAATTATATTAGTTTATTCAATAAACTAATATAATTTTGGACTAAATTCATATATCTGTACTTAACCTCACTCCTTTTGTCTGTCCAGGAAAAACAGAAAGTGATTTGGCTCAGTGATGTAACACACTGCCCCAACCTACTAATGGCTTTACAGCCTGGGAGTCCAATCAACACCTCTATCTTCTTCAATCTAAAAATACCAGGGCTGGCAACACTTCCACCCAGGGTACCAAGATTACCTAACTTCAGGGCTACTTGACCCATGAATGGCTTGCACAGAGGGGGGCTGATTTAAGAAGAGAAAAAAAACACAAATAAAGACCCTCAAAAGAAAAAAAACACCGTACACCAGCAGGGAGCCAGAAGTAATACTGGAAAGACAGAAAAACGGAGGAGTGAGGAGAGAAAGCGTAGTAGGGAAAGTAGACTTTCTGCCATAATAGCCTAAAAAAAGATCACATTCCTTGGCTGAACAGCAGCTCCTCTCCTCTGTTTTTGTATGTGTGTCCTCTTCTACTCCTGTCTGGTTTACACATTGGGATTCACCCCTTATCCAACTTGTAATAAATCTCAAATTTTCTAGTTCAAGACAGTTTAGGTGCGATGAACATCTGGTCACAGGGTCAAAATGAGAGAGAGGGAAAAATGTGAAGGTAGAGAAAAGGTATGGATGTTTTTTCCAGTTACCTATTGTACTTTTTGCAGCTCTGATCACAGAGCATGTGTCTATTATAAGGGTCTGAACTCTGACCGCAGGCTGTCTGTCTGACAGGTGGCCATAAAAACCATAATGGAGGTTCACTAAAAGCAGAACGTAACAGGTGGTTGGAGGCTTGAGTTACCTCATCTTTCCTTTGAATTTGTCTGAAATGAGATTTGTCTTTCTGACACCGTAAACAATTACCGACAGTGATGCTGCAATAACAAGGTCAAATTCTTAAAAACTGTCTGAAAGACAGATCCAGCATGAGTCATAAACAAAATAAACATCTGTTGTAATTGAATTCAAGAAAATGTCATTTTATTACATCTCCCTGGGACACATGAACCTTGTAAACCACTCAGCAGATTAGCTTCCCATTACACAAAATACTGGTGCCGTCCATGTAGATATGTGTATATTTCTTGTTACAGAAATTTATATTGTGTTTACATGATTTATAATTATATTTTAATTTAGATGATGAAAAAAGTTTCCAGATTTTAAGAAGCACAAAAACAATTTATATTATCTAGTCATTTGTGCATCAAGAAGAATCTCTGTAAACTATGATAAATTGCCTTAAGTGATGTCTCTTGACACCGCCTTTGGTTGGCGCTAAAGACACAAGTTTGAAAATGAAAAATATCTGCGGGTGTGCATTAGAAAGAAAAGAGCTCATGTCATTCACTCTGCATGAGGTTGCATTCAAATCTCCACCCGAGCAGTCAATTGTTGAGTAGCATTTAGGGTAATGTAGGCAATAAAAGGAAGCTCTCTGGTTCTGCTATATCAGTTTCCGTTATATAATCTGTCCATCATAGGTCTGACAGTGTTATAGAAGTGCGAGGCAGTGCTCTTACAGAGAGTGAGTCCTTAATTTGTGTTATTCAACACATGAAGTAGTCATAATGAAATTCACCTAGAAAAAGCATTTGGGTGATTAAACTGGCTCAAGAGGTCAGTCGAAGCTGTCACTCACCTTTCCTGACAGCATGGACGTGAGGAGGGGCGGAGCCACACAGTCTGAACGAGAGGCTGTCTGGGTTGTCAGGGATCTTCACAATCCTAGAGGAGAAAAGACCAATGAGATCAACGTACGGGTGTGGGTGCTTGCATGCATTAGTGGGTGCGTGCATGTGTTCCCTCACTCCTTGGCCTTAGTGGCGACGAGCAGTCTCAAGGAGCGTCGTATGCAGAAGGCTTGGTTGATCATGGTTTCCACCTCGGAGAAAGGCCTGAGGAACAGCAGGTCCTCGTTGATGGTGAAGATCTTCCTGCCCACCTGCAGACCAGCCATCTGCACGGACAGACGAACAGACGGGGGACAGAATGCAGTTATTTTTAGGTTGCACTCTGTTTCAACTCCATCGAAAGTAATAATTTTCAAATGGGGATCATTCAATTTGAGCATATAACCATCCCCCGTGTCCCAGTGAGATCTAAAATGTGTGCAGCATAATTCTTAGAAAAAGCGTGATTACAGTTTTTTACCTGACTTTTTTTATTAGTCATGAGCCCCCGGGATGGAGTTGTATGTTTTTCAAATAGACGTTGAGTCTGACAATAAGAAAGAAACTAAACCAAGCCAAGAGAGAAAATCAGAGTGTACTGCTGTGTTTCAACAGCCTGTTCGGTCTTGTTATTCATCTTCCAGCATAAGAATGTTTTTTTTTACAGAGTGCATATCAAGATTGGCTACAAGATAGGATCTAGCTGCATGATAAAGTCTGCTGCCTGTTGGATTTGCACACATTTGCAGATTGAAGGGTAACTTTCAGGTTACACAATAATACATATGAAAGCAGAGATACATTCTTTTTAACATAGCCACACCTTTCTATTAGAAACCACTGGCAGGTGATCCTGTATGTTGACATACATTATAACAGTTGCACAAACGAATACACTGCAAATGCTCTCAAGGAATCAAACACCCTCAGCTTTTCACAGTCATATATCAGCTCCTAATTTTTTTTCAAATAACCAACAAAGCACATCATTAAATGCAGTCATCTTGCACATCTTCAGCCACGTTGTGAGAATAATGTCGCCTCTGTACCCCCGCTGTGTGAGTCCAGTGTCCTGGGCACAGATCCGGTGGGGTGGCCTTGGCTGAGCCAGGCCCCAACTTTGGATTACAGCCCAAGATTGAGGTAGGAGCGACTGGGAGGATTCACAGCCATCTGAATGTGGAGGGATGTATGTGTGGTGCGTGTGTGCGTGCATGTGATTATACAGCATGGGTGCTGGTTTGCACGTGACTCTCTATAATAGTATCATACAGTGAAAGAACCTAGTGTGCGAGTGAGTGTCTCTCAGCCCCTTTCAGAGCCCCATGGGAATCAGCTGAGCTTCATTCACTGGGCTGGCACACAGGCTGTGTCACAACTAGCAATCCTGTTATTTTGGCAAACAGGGGGCACGGGGATGAATAAGAGAAAGAAAAGTGCAGGAGGGAGCAAAACTGAGAGGGTTTACTGTGGAGGAAGCAGGCAAAGTAGAAAAGATTATCCAGAGAGTGACTGAGGAGAGGAGTAATGTGGGAAAAGGAGTAAAATAACAGAAAGAAGTGCTTCAATAGAAGGCAAACAAGAGAAATGACTGTGAAACAAAGTGGTGGAGAGGAAGATGGTTAATCTCGTGATGCTGAGGAAAAGGTTTTCAATCTCTGGACCTGTGGACCAATCAGGCCATCATTCTGATGTTTCAAGACTGCTAGAAACATCATAGCAAAGGCTCAGATCACAGGAAAAGAAAGGAGAATTGTCTTGCATTAGACATGCCATTAAAAGGCAGTGGCTGAACCTAGGGGGAGGGACCCCCTGGGGGGCACAGATCCACTGCAGGGGGAGGGTGAAACTAGGTTGAATAAATATGATTGGTGAAGGGAAAACACACAAATGAGACACACGACTCAAGAGTTTGCTGAAGAAGTCTCTGAAGTATGTAACCACAGATATGACAGCAGCTATTCAGCCTGTTCATGAATACGATAGAATCATGGATACTAATAATATAATGTGTAGTTGAATTTAGAGTATAGTAACAGAAGAAAATAAATAATCATGTTTGTTTTAGATGTTTTGTCACTGCCTTATCTGCTTTGAGTAAAATGTGTGTGTTTGTGTGTGTGTGTGTGTGTGTGTGTGTGTGTGTGTGTGTGTGTGTGTGTGTGTGTGTGTGTGTGTGTGTGTGTGTGTGTGTGTGAAGGTGATGCAACTAAGCCTGTGTAATGGCTCTACTGCCAATCAGAAAAAAGTCCTACTATGGGGAATGGATGCAGACTGACAGCAGCCGTCCAAACAGTGGACAGCCATTACCCTGCTGGAACTAATATCCCGGGGCATGTGTGTGTGTGTGTGTGTGTGTGTGTGTGTGTGTGTGTGTGTGTGTGTGTGTGTGTGCTGACCATTACCTCAGCATGGGAGCCCCTGGTGACAGATTTCACCACAATGGCCTTGTTTTTCTCTTCGATCTCAAAGCCGTAGTCTTCCTCCTCAGGGTGAATCTAGCACAGAGAAAATCACCTAATTACTGGCCCATTTACACTGGTGACTGACTGCTTTGGCATTATGTGAAAGCAAATCACTAAATAATTGTCACGATGCACATATTCTACAGTCATAAATGTTTCATTTGGCTCTGATGCTGTTTTTGCCCACTGTAGAAATATGTTGTAAATTTGTTCATTTGCTGCAGTGATACTGCTTTATTATCATGTTAAAAAGTTGATATATGCCACTCTCTCTGGGTGGTCTTGGCTTTTTAAGTCGTGTACATATGCAATGTGCGCTTTTCATCGCAGGTGTCTCGCCTCTGAGGATGTTCTCTGCTTCCCACATTGTATTCCCCAGTGGGGCGAGGCTTAGTAAAACGCTGTCATCGCCAAACACATTAGCCGACTTCCATTAGGTAAAGCTGCTGGGGCCATCTTCCTGCTGCACGGCCCTGATAAGATGGGGATCTCGGCCGTTACATCAGAGGAGATGGCTGTGGTAAATAAAGAGTTCCTACACTTCACTTCAGTAATAGCCAGGAGGGCGGATTAGTTCTGCTAATTAAGGGAAAAAAGCCTTTTCCACTTCTTGTGGAAATCCAGATAGCGTGGCTTCTTCCCATTCTGATATAAAACAAGGATGCTGCTGATGCTGCTAGGTTTCCCTAATGATAACAGTTCACTTTCCAATTGAGTCTCTGGAAAATACCAGGCAACTTTTTTAAAAAAAACCAAGATGAATATTAAGGTTATCATCTCCTTCTGTCTGTTGTCAGTAGCAGCACTACTGGGACTTCATTCCAGCCAGTGAAGATGATCATATTTCCATGAGACAAATCTCATTACAATGCTGATTGAGCACATGCAGCAAATTTAAGACTTTACTGCCATCAAAGTAGCCTTGACTCCGGAGAGGGGGAGGACTGATTCTTTAGAGTGGTGCTCATTATGTCTACCTGTGAGATAAATAAACTGTAGTGAAGGATATAGTTGATGCCAGTATGTCAGTTCAATTAGCTATATAATGAAGTCCTGTTCTATTTTAAGTATGTGTATGTCATGTATATACAGGTACAGTCTGCATTGTTTGCATCCAGCCACATGAAGCCATTGTGTCATATGTTGTAATGAGGCTACATCCAAACTAATACGTTTTTGGTTGAAAAAGACATTTTCACATGAGCCTTTCGGCTCATTATCAGTTTTAATCCCCGTCCATATGAATAAGCATGAAAAAAAATATCACATGACCACTTGCATACACTGGGCATGTGCATGGCGATGCAAACCGGAATTGCTCGAAAAATAGCTCATGTTCCTATAGTCAGCAACATGGTTGTTTACTTCAAGAAAGGGGGTCATGTGATAGAAGCCCAATGAGTCAGAAACCAAAAAAACCTATTAAGCAAGAGGTTGTGAGTGCCTGCATCATTGTTTCCAAACATCTCTGTTTCTACCCGTCCGGACTAAAACACAGCCTTGGAGTTTTTTTAAACTAAGACGGTTTCAGCAGTGTTTCCAAACTTCTCAGTTTTGGTGGCTATTGAACTCCAGAGTAGTGTGGACAGCAGACATATTTAGCGTTTTCAAATAACACATTGTTCTATGAATGTAGCCTCAGTGTGCCTGCTCCAGTCTCTTGATTATTCAAAGAGTTTTATTCAAGGGAAACAAAAGCTAGTGTGAGTCTGGCACTTTGGACAGAATTCTGAAATCAGGATCGACGTATCCATGTACAGTGTAAATGTATTTGAGAGAATGTGTGTGTGTTTGTGTGTGAGTGCATGTGTTCCAGCTCACCACCAGAGACTTGGCCAAGATGTTTTCTATGAGTTTGAAGTCATTGCGCTGGAGCTGCTTGCTCTTGCTGCTGGTTCCCTCCGTCTCCTCGTCCGCATAGAAACGAAAGAACTGGGACTCGTCTTTGAACTCACTCTTTTCCAAGACTGGAAAAGAAAACACACACACACACACACACAGAGAGAGAGAGAGTATGTAATCAGAAAGCCACTGCAGAAAGGATGGTTGATTAGGTCACATCTGTCTTTCCAGTTAAAGGTTGATGATAAAAAAGGTGAAGTGGTGCTACATTTATCATCATACATGTAAATGCTCATTTGTTCATTACATATCAAAAAAATGAGCTGATTCTGTGGAGAAACATGTGTTTGCACGAGCAGAGAGCAAAAGGAGCTGCCACTTCACGTGTGGACACAAACAAGATAACAGTTAATTAGCTCATTAGCTAATGACGCTAGAAGAAACATCTGCAGTTAAACCACACCTGGGTCGTAGCCAGCACACGCTAAGACTCTCCGGAGATGAGTGTGTCTGAGTGTGTGTGAAGCCCTCTGTTGTCCTGAGCCTTACTCTAACACATGGGGCACTTCAAACAGGTCAGGAGCACATTATGGAGGCGAAAATGCCACAGAGCAACCTTACTACACTACTGATGTTTTTCATATTTCTCTAAGCCACTAATATCAGGTCGTAAATTACAGTACATGACCCTTTAATCAGTTGAACATCTATTTCCTTTTGTTGGTTTCTATGGAACACTGAATTGAAGGCAGTCGTAAACATGCTGCTCTTTGTTTGAATTGTAAATTCACGATGTCTTGGAGTTTTTAAGTCAATTAAGTCCTTTTTCAACTGGTAAAAAAACCTATTAACACCAAAGAAAATCATGCTTTTGGGCAAAGGGAGTAAGTATCCATAAAATGACAGAATGCACAACTCGGCACTATATATGCTTTAACAGCCGGCCCTGACATCACCTCGCCCCCATTTTTTGATGTTCACATCTGGACTTGAGCCATGATTCGAGTGAATTATTTTATTTTGTTGAAAACATTCATCTTGTTTGGGGCATGGACAAGTTGCCAGTAGTAAAATTGGGCTCAACACTCACACACACATTCACAGACCTTCAACCAAGGATATTTCCTAATCTTACGTGTGTGTGTGTGTGTGTGTGTGTGAGAGAGAGAGACTCTGGCTGGGGCTAGTAGAGGCAGTGCTGAATACCAAAGGTGCCCAGGTGTTCAGATACTTGGAGAGCATCTGGCACCGTCAGATGAACAAAAGCCTTCACAAACTAATTACACGCACGCCACACCCACTCACACTGGCCTTGTGCCAACTCAAACGTGACTTATTTCCTTCTGAGTCACAGAGGCTGTGGCCACATAACACATTAACTAGAGGGTGTGTGGCTCCGGAAACTCAGTCACAACCTTACAAAGTCACACACACACACTCTGCATGATCTAAGTGTTGAGAGCAGTTGACCATATTCAAGTTACAAGAAAACTGTGCTAAGACTCATTTTGGTTATACACTTGATTGTATTTTAAACCATAAGCATTGCATTTAACTGAAGTAAAAGTACACATAAACTGACAAAAATGTACTCAAGTATCACATTAAATATACTTAAAGTATTAAATGTGAAAGTACTTGTCGATCTTCTAAAAACCTTTAAAAAGCCTTCTGTCTGATGAGAGTGCAGTGGTGTATTTGACCAGAGCTTACAAAGTGTTTAATTTTCCTTTTTGGTTTGATAATTTAATGATTTCAACTGAAAAAAGAAAACTTCCATTGTTAGTTGTTTATATTCCATATTAGATAACTAATTCTGAATGACATTTCGGCTCAGGAGCGGAAAGTATCGCTGTATCTTGTGAAAGTGTTCTGTACATTGAGCTGCCTGAAGGGCAAAACACAACAGGTGTTCCCGTCAGACATGTAGATGAATGATTTCAGCAGTTAAGGGCGGATGAAAGACAAATTAACTGTGTTGTCTGTTAGCAGTGAGGAGCCAGACAGTAAAAAAGAAAGAGGACGACGACCAGTTAAAGAGTAACCAGATGACAGAGCAGCAGAGGTGCTGAGTAAGGACTACAGAGAGTGACGTGAGGAGAGGTCAGGTGAGGAGAGGTCAGGTGAGGTGTGTGCAGACAGGCTGCGAAGAGAGAGGTTGTGACCCTGAAGAAGGGCAGAGGACAGGGAGAGATAAAAGAGAACAGGTCAGCCTTTCCAACAGATGGTAGAAGGAGGGAGGGGTGAGCGGCAATGAGACATGAAAAAGTGAGAAAGCCACAATGTGACTGTGGAGCGGATGAATGTGTGTAAATGAGAGTAAAGTCTCTTTTCCAGTGGTAGAAAAACTTTAAACAACACTTAACATCAGGCTTTTGTCTCCAATGGGAATGTTGATACAGTCAGCATTCACTTCCGGGTCAAATGACTGCAGCAGACACAGGTTTTATTCAGGCTCCGATTGACAGAGATGGAAACGTGACACCCGATTGAATGCGCTAATTTGGCAAGACAGTGGGTGAGAGAGCGCTTCATTTTTTGGGAGCATTCATGACATTAAACATTAGAGACAAACTGCTCTACTGGCAATGGGAAAGGAGCGCATCACATTTTTAGCAGGTTTACCAGCATCTATAAAAATTGTCTATACCTGCTAATTTGGGTGTTAAAGAGGAACGATGGACAAACATGATTAAAATAACAGGTTCTACAGAAGATTTTACAAGTTTTTAATCATGTGCACTTCAAGGTTTTAATTTTGAATCTCGGTATCCAATTTATCACTTGTTCATACTGCTATGCATTTTCATTTACATAACATCACTTCATGGTAGTATCTCCAGTATATTTCAGGAGGATCCATATCACCCCCATTAAAAAATTAAAATGTATATAATATACTGTATCTCTCTCTAGATTTGCTCAATCAGAGAACTGCAACCTTCATCATAGATCACTATGTGCATAAGACAGCGTCAATGGTACATCTTCAGTCATCCAACACTAACTACTCCGTACAATTAGTTACACATTACTTGGCCAATGAGGATGAGAAATTCAATTTTAGGCCTGAACCAGTCAGGGTTCACTCAGGGCTGTAGTGGTAAAAATATATAATATAATAACAAGTAAGTAAACCACCATAAAAAGGTGCATAAATGCTATTTTGTATTTAAAAGGTATGTAAACAGCGTTTATGTGCGTTTACCCCCGACTACAGCCCTGGTCACAGTTCAGCGGACTGACCCAGACGGCTGTGTAGCAAAGCCAAATAGATCTGGTTAAGGTACACTGCTAATGCTGTTTACGTTCAACATGCAGGGCTTGAACCAAAGCCACTCCTCTGCGATGTGGTCAGTGAGGTTACCAACTTGGCTACACTGGATGTGCTAATTTACAATGCTCCCTTTTTAACGTATGACATTATAAAGTAGGAGAGGCTGATGTTTTTGTGGTGGAGAAAGAGTGACTGTGGGGCCAATGAAGGACAACATGCATTTCAAGGTAATGAGCAGCACAGAAAAGAGGATAAATGGGTCAAGAGGGAGAGTGAACACATCACAGTAGGATTAATGAAATTTAAATCATAACTGTGGCAAAGACGAACACTGTAAATAATAAAAAGACATCACTGCACCATGTATTTATCAAGTCAAAGTACAACTGCTCGTCCTCAAACTAAACTGAAGTAAAAAGCTCTGCTGTGTATGTGTGTTTATCCATCCTCCATCTATGCATGTGTGAGAGAGAATTGAACTGACCGTGGTGCATGAAGCCATTGTTGCAGAGCCCCACGCCCAGCGTCACAGCGTCCTCTCGGGTCGAGCAGTCTCCCTGGGAAACCAAATCAATGACGCACAGAGTCGGTCAGTTCCGATGCCTGTTTACACCTTCTCATACTCAGCAGGCCACAGCACAGCTGGGTCGACTTTGTGTATTTGTTGGTGTGAAGATGGTGATTTGTGAAGCAGCATGTGTTAATAAATATGCATTGAAAAAAGACATTGAGGGATTAGAAGACTGGTTCTGTATGTGTAAAAACGATTTGAGTAAACGATACATTCAAATGGGAGCTACTGTGTTACTGCAAGCTTTCCCTTTGTTGCACCTAAAAAAGAAAGATAGCGGAAAATATGCACATATTATGCTTTGTCTATCTTCTTTCCTCTAGTGTGTCATTTTTTGCATGTATAAAATTTATAATTCAAATGATTTTGTGGGAAACTCAAAAGTGCAGTTGCAACAGTCCTCAACTGTGCTCTTAAAAGTCAGTGAATGGTGAGAAATGTCCAGAAATTGTTCTGCTAAATAATGTGACAAACCCATTGATTATTTCATGCATTTAACAATATTTAACAATAATTTGATAAACTCATGATTCGATGGTTTCACGTGCAGTGAATAGGTATGGACACAACAAAAAGACACGTAATTGCAGTGATGACAATTGTTTAGCATTCAGTCTTGTTTGGATTGAATGGAAATATAAGAGAGACTGATTTTACCTGTGAGAGAAGCCAGTCCACCAGTTTGCTCGCGGGCACCACAGATTTGAAGGTTTTCAGATGGTGATCTCTGTCCCTAGAGAAGCAAAACAAAATAAACTTTTAAATTACAATACAGACAACATGAAAAAATAACACTTCACAGTCAGCATCAATCAATTAATCATATTTTATTTGTATAACCCATATTCAAAAATAACAATTTGTCTCATAGGGCTTACTTGCAGACTATTGAAACAACTCCTTTAGTTTTATCTGAGAACATTGTCTCTATTTAGAGTTAGTGAAAACCATAAACAACATCAGTGTCATAATTCATATATTTTTGGGACAGCACAAAAAAAACATAAAAACCATAAAAAAAACCTGCAGTTATTCTGCAGGTTTTTTTTACATCCTGCCACAACAACACTCTACACTCTCACACAGACAATCCACGGCCGATCGGCTCGTTCAACATGCAAACACGTGAAAGAGGAAACTCTACAGAGGATGTGCGGTTGCTCGTGTGACTCAGTGGGCGTATGACATCCGAAAAAACTGAACAGAATCTTCTATTTGACTGAACGTCCCAGTATTGTGACCAAATCACGGGCTGTATCTGGACCACCTATAAACTCTAAACGGCCACTTTCAGAACAAAATCCTTATTCACTGTCAGTCTTGCAGAAAAAAAAAGGCCTTAAAATGTGAAAAACAAACTTCCTCTGCACATCATTTATTTTCTGTATCAGCAGCAGCTTTCCTGAATGACATATGTGACATTTAAATAAACTGGTTTTACATGATTTATATCTATTATATCATATTATTAATCTTCATTGATTTTTAATGTTATTAAAGCGGCTGCCACTCAACAAAGTTTAGTTAAACAGAGGCACATGATTATTTATGATTCATAAAATGCAGCACATCCATCACTTTAATGTTATAATTAATGGATGCTACTTACAAAGCCAGTTTAGTGATGAATATAAAAAAGCCAGGCTGTATTACATAATAACAGAATAGCAGGCAGAGGGATTGCCTTTGTATGTTAATAGGATTTGTCCCCTGACTAAAAGCTCTTTGTTTGCACCGATGGCGAACCCCGGGCACTTCAATCAGCGGGTGAGCGATGGAGGGACAGATAGAGAGGTGGAGGGGGCACATGATGAGGGAAGGGGCTGCAGAGGAAAGAGACAGTGTGTGTGTGTGTGTGTGTGTGTGCGTGAGTGTGTGTGTGTGTGTGTGTGTGTTTGAGGCAGAGTAAGAGGGAGACAATGAGTGTCTCCTGCGCTAAATCTGTACTTCAATTCTGACTTAAACTGTCCAATGGAAAACATTTGAGCAGTGAAATAACTTCAGTGGACTAATTTGGTGGTTTCAAGTTAACACAAGTTTTAACCATGCCTCCACCAAGGAGGGTATGTTGGCACGCTTTTGTGACTGTTAGATAGCAGCACTGCAAAAAAAACTAAAGGACAGATTACCATGGAATGTGGAAGGATGTGGTATTGGTCAGGGAAGAACCCATTCAAATGTGGTGTGCAGTTTTATCTTTACCATTGTGAGAAAGGGCTTTTTAAATTAGGTGCAGTTTCATTGAATTTAAGGTGACTGTTGAGGCTTGGTGGAGGTATGTACTCTACACTGAGTGCCTTCTAGTTTTGGGTTTGGAGTTATAATACCTTTTATTTTATTGTTTGTTTAAAGGAACAACTAAGGAGTGCTGGAGTGCTACGTTTGTACATTCATTGTTACATTCAGGTGATGATGGGAATTTCTGTGTGTGTATATACTCTACACTGTAGTGTTTATATTTCTCAGCATGTGAACTGCATATGTACGCAAGAAAGTCAAAGAAGGTCTGTGTGTGTTTACGTTTATAAAAGTGGGAGAGAGCTTGAAGAAGAAATAAAAATTGATAGATGGATTTTAAAAAAATGTGGCATTATTATTTGGTCTCCCGCCTAAGTCAGGTAAATATAAAAATGTACTTATGTATATCCAACAAACCAACAACACTATAGAGATAAAAGCTTAAAATAAATGACTATTCTTAATCCTTAAAGACAAACCTCTAGCTGAGCTGAATCCTGAATACATCAACCCGTAGCAGCACGAGTGCGGCACGGTGTCCAAGTTGGAGGGAAAGAGGTTTGATTGGTTTGCCATCCTTGGCAGCACTACTCTTTGTTCAGTCATTACAGAAAAGGTGATGTGAACCCTTCATGAATATGCATCAATGCACCTGGATCGCAGGGACATTACCATATGAGGAGGGAGGAGGGCAGGTACTTACTTGATGACAGGCGTGTGGAGGCTGTGAAGGCGGCAATACAGCCTGACGCCCTAAAACCAGAGGGAAAAAAATGAGCCTCTGAGTCATAGAACATACACACCTTAAGTAAACAAGTACAAGCATGGCCCTAGGACAAGAGATTTAATTTCACGAAACAGGGACTGAGAACAGATGTAAGCCGACGCAACCACCTTATATTTATTTTTAACCATTGTGCCATTTTTTGGAATTAAGTTTCTGATTCAATTTTCTTTGAGGAGGGATTTAGTTCCTACAGGGATTGAATTTGAACATGTACATAAACCGTCAAACGATTTGCATAAATTATTAAAGAGCACCCACTGATGTGTATGCTTATGTGAACTTACAATAAAAATGTACATGTTGAACAAATGCATAAAGTAGGAAAACGTTTTATTATCCAGTGAAACTATGCCCTGTCAGCACAGTTGTGTTGTTAAAGTCATAACCATCATCAAGTCTTTAAGTAAAAGTCTTTTAATGTTATTTTTTATTATTCAACCTTTAAAGTCTCATTAGTAGAGTAACTAACACCTTAATACGTGACACAAATGTGACATTTTCACCCCAGCATTTGTATTTGCTTATGACATCTCTTTTAATCCCTCTAATATAAAATTTTCCGTCAGTCCGATGCATTCTTTATTTTATACATGTCTTATCAATACAGTTACCTTAGACATGATGTCCTCCATCTCACTGCGTGCCTTGTAGGTGCCATCATCGTAGCGGAAGCGGTACAACACCTGCTCGTTCTTGAACTGGTGCTTGTCCGACACTGAAATGTCAAGAGAGAAAGCGTCACCTCCGTTGGACTCCCAAATATTTTGGGGATAAAGGGTTAATAATCCAAAAAGTGTGACTATGGGGTATCTGAGCAAAGTACAATCACTCATTTCTCTTTTTCTTTCTTCAGATTTCCTAAGAGATAACACACGCACAAGCCATTGAAATGACGCAGGATTCATTTTCGTAAGAAGTTGAATCATCCTTGTACTAAGTGAAATACATTTTACAAAAGGGAGTGTAAGAAATTGACGCAATCACGTAGGTATTTCATTTGCTGAAGTTATTGGGGTAAGTACACATGTTATTATTGTTGGCGTTAGGCAAGCCATGACATTCAAATACTTAACACAGCAGACTACTGCCAATCCTCATAAAACCAGCATTAATAAACCCAGAAACATCCACAACAAGTTACGCACTCATAATCAATCCAAAACAGACAAACACACAGGCACACTGAGTGAAATCTGCCAAACAGAGGCAGTTTGGTTTCACCACAACAAGTTGGCATGGGCTCAAACAAGCTGCTGTTTTTCTCAGTCTAGACTTAAAAAACCCTCGTAAAAACCAAAAGAACGCACCACGAAATCCACCGCTGTAAATCGTCAAATGTGGAATTTGAAGCAGACGAGAATGATGGATGAAATAATGTGAGACATCAAAACTGCAAACATTCAAGTATGAACTGGTGTGTTTACAGGCTCAAACATGCACAGCTATTTGAACAAAGTTTGTATTTTGTATGATAAAATGCACGTGGTTGACTGCCTATCGTTGTGTGTCTCTTTACAAAACTACAGCACAACTCAGTAGTGGTCGACTGACAGATAACTGCTCTGTCTGACTTTTTTTCCCACTAAGTGGTGATACCTCCTGTGCACCTTGCCTGCAGGGCACGAGCCTCTCCAGTTTGCTCACAATGTCCCACTGTTATCCCACAGAGTCCTGTATCATCACTGTATCTCTCTGCGGTTCAGGCTCCTGTGAGCGAGGATTTCGGGGGATTTTCCACAGGAATTAAGGAATATGAACGTTGGAGCTCAGCAAGTGGAAGCAGTGGGTCATAAATGGTGACTGGTTTACACTTGCTATGTACAAGAGCCCCTTCAGTAACTCTCTGGACAAGTGTACACATACATTATTTATAGCTGTTTGTGTATGCGTGTGTTAATGTGCGCATGTGTGTCATTTCTCAGTTTATAATTCAGGTTAACGGGACAGTGACTGTCACACTCCAGATAAACTCTGGGAAGGAAAAATAATATGGGAGGTCAAACAGGAAGTGAGGGACACATTCACATAAACACGAATGAGTGAGTCAAATTATTATAGAAGACTGTGAACCAGCGAGCAGGAAAGAACAAGCCAAGAAACAGGATGAGGTGACAAAACAAAGTTCGATCATAATAAAAACATGACGGGGAAATATAAAGAGCATCAAATACGAGGAAAACCACAAACCAATAGAGGACGACAGTGGTTTTAAGAAAAAAAGAGAATATAAAGGGGAGAGAGAGGTAGAGAGAAATAACAGGTTTTGTTTGGTCTCACCATGGTGGATGATACCGTTTTCCAGCAAAGCTTGTCCCAGGTTGACCCCTTCGTCAGGTTTACTGATCTCTCCGCTCTCTATCAGCCATGACACAAACTCACTGAGGGCACAAGACAAAGAAGCACATGATGAGGCATGGATTCTTAATGTGATCATCTGTCCACTGTTTTAATTTTTAATTGCCTCAATCTTGGACATGGGGCTCCTCGATGTGCAGTTTTTGCATGGAATTATACAGCAGACAATTCAGTGGGGGTGGCACTAAGTCCCTACGTTTTTTTCTTGAATTCCAGTTGGTTAAATTTGCATTATGAGAGTTGCTGTTTTTCATCAAAAAACATTCAATACAGGTTATATATTAGAAAGAAAAACAATTGACATATATTAATAAAACTGAAAAATTACAAAGCAGGAAAAATAAAGAGGTAATCTTCATTGGAAATCAAATGTTTAAACAGCAGAACATTGCTTAAGTCTCTAATTACCCAAACAGCAGGTTAATGCACTTTATTTATTTTTCCATTATGAATATGAAGTTTAATTAGCTCACTGTTATATTTCCCCTTTCCTGTAAAAAAGATGAACTAAGACTTGTTGATATTTAGAGATGTCTTGCTTTTTGAAACCACATAGAAGGATTGAGAAGATCATGATTTATTACTTTAATAACCATTGTTAGATCTCTACACACATGTATAGTACAGCTATTATGGGAAAGCTAGACCCAATTCCAACAGAAGTGAGTATTGGCTGTTTAGCTTGAAGTGGATTTCAATGGCATGTGCAATGCATATAGTTTACATTACATGTTAAAGCAGAGACTGTTGGCTCATGTGACACAACCAGTGACATTCATTCTGAAGCTGAGTAGACCTTTATGTAGTTTTAATGAACTACTTTGACCACAGTGACACACACATACAAACACACACACACACACACACACACACATACACATTCACACACAAAAACACACATTCACGATATATTCCATGTATATCCTATTATCTGTAGCTTCAAATATGCTTTGCACCAACTTTGATTCATGGATCAACCGCCTAAATCCAATCGCTGCAACTCTGTCTTTTCACAGTCTAACATTTGTTCAGTATGCACTGAACAAATTTGTTGTTTGAAGGAGAAATTACATTTGCCCCTGCTTCGTCTTTTATGCTGCAGAGCAAAATAACTTTCCCAGGTAATAATGTAGTGAACTGGAGAGAGCTATGTGTGTGAATGTGTGCGCGTCACTGTCTTTATGTGTGGATATGTCATGCAGTGAACATATGAAGGCATGTCTCTGAATGCTTAGCATAAATGTCAGGCATGCAAGGTGTGCAGACCTGTATGTGTATATACTGTAAATGGTCACATTTGCAACTGCATCGTCTTTTATGCTGCAGAGCAAAATATGTTTCCCGGATAATGATGAGCTGTGTGTGTGTGTGTGTGTGTGTGTGTGTGTGTGTGTGTGTGTGTGTGTGTGTGTGTGTGTGTGTGTGTGTGTGTGTGTGTGTGTGTGTGTGTGTGTGTACAAGGTAAAGAGGAAAAGACAAATTGACAAACTGATCCTTGGCTGTAGAAGACAGAGCTAATAGATTGGTCGGGCTATCAGCTTGTTGATCAAATTTCTGTCGCTGAAAAATAGTTGATTATGTCACCTTGAACTGGCACCCTGCCCAAGTGATCACAGTATGAAGTACTACTACACTAATGTTGTTATCTTCATAATTTAAAGAAAAGAAAATCAACAAACTTTACTGCATCTACTGACAGACAATTACACAATATGTGTGCCATTGTACATCAAACTGCAACTTTAAAGTGCCACTGGAGACTAAATTTCACCCAGAAAAAACAAAATGTTTTTTTCCAAACACTAAATCTTGTGTTTTCTAAGATCTCATTGCTATTTATCTGAATTTGTTCCAGCTCCATTTCCTTTGTGTGTTGCATCATGGGACAATGGTGTGCATCGATGGCACACAAGTACTTTGTTTACATCGAAACTCAGAGGCTGTTTTGAAATATTACATAGTATGGCATTGAGGCAGAGCTAATGCATATTCCCACAGAGGGCAAGAAAATATTTTGACAATGAAAAGCTAGTGGAGCAGAAGCTAATGCTGAAATTGTGTCAGTGAACAGCTGAACCCAAATTCTATCTCTGGTGAGGACAAA
Organism: Paralichthys olivaceus; assembly: GCF_024713975.1. Lineage (NCBI taxonomy): Eukaryota > Metazoa > Chordata > Actinopteri > Pleuronectiformes > Paralichthyidae > Paralichthys > Paralichthys olivaceus. Next base: position 7,665,338 of record NC_091098.1, read on the forward strand.
GCCATACAAAGATATTGTATGATCAATCATTACTCAAAATATTCCTACTGATGCTAGACGTGCACTTGCATGACAAAAAAGGAGCAATTATCCGATAAGAAATGTAAAGTCTGTTAACACAGACCATTTTTCAATGTAGATGGAAGACAAATGATGGAATTATACTATCAAGGCGATGGGGGACAATCAAATCGGCAGGCAGTATCTCTGCTTAATGCTACTTGCACTCAAACTGTGCCTGACGCTAATTCCATCAGCAAGACAAATGCAGAGCTAATGTGGGCTGCACTCATCGGCAGGAAATGACTGAGCGATAAGTGAGAAAAATTGGAGATAATAGGAAGCGAAAGTGGAGTGAGTGAAAGAGGAAGACAAACTAGACTGAGAGCACATGAATGAGGCAAAGATAGGAGTCGGTGACATGTTGGCAAACACAGGAGTCTGAACCATCTGCTGCTGCCATAGCACTGACTCTTAACTTTGACCTACAAGTGGATGATGGGGGAAGAAACACTATATTCCTTTGAGGACAGTTATAATGAACTGTTCTTAATAAAGTACGCTCTGACACACACACAATGGCAGAATGTAATTACTTGAAAGATCTCAGGATCCAGACGATCTAACCAATTTAATTGGACACAGAGAAAACCACATGGACAAGGATGGATCTCGTATCACCATTAGATTTTTGAGGAATTAATTAAAATCTCTTCTTGGTGGTTTGGCTGATGTGACACTAGTCAATGTGTCATTACTACGTTCGCCAACAAGGTTGTGTTTGTTTGTTGGATGGCTGGTTGATTTGTTTGTTTGTCAGCAGGATTACACAAACACTACTGAAGAGATTTCCATGACACTCTGTGAGACGATGGGACATGGGCCAAGACAGAACCCTTTTAAATTTGGCACAGATCAGAGTGAAAGTGGATCCAAGAAATTTCTATAACATAGTGAGACATTTTGACTGTTTTCACAGTTAATAAATAAATATAAAATGATGTTCATTCTAGTTGTCATTTACCTGTTGGTAAGGGTTCTAATACGCAAGATTTACCTAATAAATTAAAATATAGGGAGAGGTCATGTCAGTGGTGTTTAACACAATTACTTTTTGCAGGACCAGTCCTCAGTCCCCCATTACATTCTTGTCCAGTTAATTTTGTGTTACCCCGAGGTGGTGCCAAACAGATTTAATTTAATTTAATTTAATTGATCTCGCAAATGCTGGTGGGTATGTAGAGATACTGAGGGAAACTTAAGCAGGTCTCTCATTGAATATTCACTGCACTGAAACATCAGGGGGACAGAGAGGCGAATGGCTTGTTGCAGAGCTTTAGTTAAAGGTCCTCTGGTAATGAGAGTATGGATGGCAGTGTGTATGTGTGGAGAAGATTGGCCCTTACTATAACTCATGAGAGGAGACTATGAGGTGGAGGGGACTCATTACAGGCAAGAGGATAAAACAGTTTAGGCATTTTGCCAGGACTCGGGAAGCTGGATACCAGCTCTTTTGAAATCCTGCTGATCTTATGTAACAACAATTTGTAAAGATTCCCTTGTGAACAGCGTAGCATTGCAGTCACATTCATGGAACCTGGGGAAACCAGACACTGCAGCGGCAAAGAAACTCACTTCCCCATGAAGCACTTGGGCACAATGCTGAGCTTCCTGCGTCGATCCTTTATCAGGTGCCGGCTCTTGGTCATCATCATGTGGTAGAGCTTCTCCCCCTTCTCTGCAATCATCACATAGGCATCCCGTTCCATGCCCAGTTTGAGACCTGCAGATAACAGAGACAGAAAAATCTTATTCAAGAACATTTGTTATATTTTATGCAGTTAACCCTCGACAGGGTGAACATCTTTTGAGTTTGAGAGACAAAAGACAAATGAACGGAAATAAAGGAGTAAACAAAATCTCAGTCCATTAAAGTGGCTCTATCACAGTGCCAAGAAAAATACACCTCGCCCATAACAGAACACTAATTTCAACTTCCTTTCTGTTGATATCTACACATATTAAATCCAAAAGCCAAAAGCTGTCATGGTGCTGTTAGAAGAGACAAACAGGCCTTTGCCTGGACGGCCTGGTTGTTTTCTGGTATTGTGCATATGGAATGAAGCCAGGATCAGAGCATGGGTGCTAGGGCCCCCCCCCCCCCATCCTCTGAAACAATCCCAGATGTTAATCTCCTCTAGACAAGTTGTCTTTAGAGTGGGTAAAGTTCAGGAGGGTATAGTTATCTTGATCTTGTTCCTGTGCTGTTTGGTGAACTGTTATTCCTCTGTGGTAAAGCAGACCATGTGAGGGCCTATTGTAAGGCCCTGCTACCCAATAAAACTTCTCCAGTGAGCACACTGTTTGAGCTGCTTAACCTCATTGCCGAGATTGATGAACTTCTGAATTGCACCGTGACACTTTCTGACTCGGGCAACTCAACTCTGCTGCACCGCGATTCCCAAAGCTGCTTAACTCGGCCGAGAGGCACATTAAGCTTCTACAATTGACTGTAAACTTTTCTCATTTACGAGCTACAGCGTGCTTGAAAAAGTACATCTCATATATCTGCAGCATCTGGGAACAATTAATTTATCATTATATAGAAGGTAAAAAGGTTGAGTGGCAAATGTTGGGCTGGGGTCTGACTGATTAAGAGGGAGCGGGGTGGGACAAACAATGTGAAAAAAGTTAAATGGCCAACACTGGAATCCAATTTTCCCATTGAGACATTGGCATTCCGTGCTGGCAGCCTGTGATGGAGGTGGGGTTATATTGCATTTGACAGCAGCTGGAGTACACTTAAACAATGAGTGTCATTGAACAACAGACGGGGCCTGTCCAGCTCCGAGGCCCCTCAGCTTCTGCTCCAGCTGTCAGAGTTTGTCTTGAGCTGCTCCTTGTCTTCCTGCTTGCGCTCCCTCACTGGCATGAGCTAATGCCCCGATGCATTATCTGACCCACCCACGCATTTTCCCTGCACTTCCATGAAAACAATGATCAGACGGAACACCTCCAGCTGGCAGTTGTTGAACAATCAAAGCCTATTGGGAGGGTTGAGGCGAGACGCATGTATGAGACAGGGAAGAACAACAGCATTACATAGAAAAGGTCAAAGCGATAATTCATGAAGAGGTAAAAAAAAAACATTGCCAGGATTTATTGCATTCAAATGTCATAATGTAGCTGTCTAGACTAGAGGAGAGAGGCTGAGAGAGAGGGAAGCACAGAGCAAACTGGTGAGCGGGGAATAGAAAGTGAGAGTGTGGGGAAATTGGGCACTGTGACTGATCTGGCATCTGTTAGCCTCAGGTCGATTTCCGCCAGGTTGAAACTTAACACCGCAAGCTGTAGCACCCTCCTTCATACTTACTTGTACTCTGAAACCCTTTCATCGATGGGTCTGCTGTCGAATGCTTATTTAAACAAGATCTAAATCAGTATGGCTAATTTACAACAGTACAACATGGTTTACATGATGGCTGTAAACTGCAGAAGTGCTCAGCTAAACCAATTAGCACATGGAAATAATCAGACAAATAATTTTTAATAGAGATTTGATTTGAAGCCATCAATGCTATCAGGTGACCTGTTGTGCACCGCCACCAAATCTGGTTAAAGCCTTTCACACCATTTAATGCACAGGACGCAACAAAGACAGATGGCCGGTGTTGAACAGGTGGGGACAGATTTGAAGGCAAAAGAGGGAAGTCCCACGATGCAGAGAAAACAATTTAGGGAGCAACAAGAATATCAGTTTGCATTACTAATCTTACATTAGTGGTGCTCAGGCTTTTATTCACCATCAAGGCTTTTAAAGTAAATCTCTTAGTGGACACTTGGATGAGACTTGAATGTTTGATCCATGCACATTAAAAAGACGATCCACATTCTGCAAGACATACTGAAATGGATACAGCTGTGTTTAATGTCGATGACAAAAACTTTTATCAGAGTAAAAATAGATGCAGATTAATTAAAGGTGTCTTATGTAACTGCACTTCACTTGCTCTGACATTTCTATTTTAAGCGTGAGACCAAGATGCTGTTTTTAGCACATCTGCTGTTTGTGAATGAGACAGTTGATTTACTTGCCACGCAGAGCTTTAATTAGTCAAAATATCTCCACTGTACTGATTCCTTGAATGTGAAGAGCAGATAGCATCCTCTGCTTATTGCACGGGTGACCCAGGCCAACTGTAAACGTCGTGTCACCTAAGCCTCCATTTACAAAACAAAAGCAGGCAGCTCGTTCAAGGTGGGACATAACTGTAGGGCACAAACGCTGTATCCAGGTCATAAGCACATCCACAGTCATTACTGTGTGCCAGCAGAGGGAGGGCTGATGGTTTGTGAATCTAAGGTGGCACCAACATGTAGGGCAACATACAACGAGTTCAAGAGAAGGAAACACAGCACAACTGCACGACTACAAGGAATGAAAAGACCAGAACCAGCAGGATAGAGAGGAATGGAAGGACAGAGACATCTCAGTATCATGTGCAGCTGAAACAACCAAGACAGAATAAAATGTGAAGATCTTGGAGGTCAACAATGTGTGACGCTGTCAATCACAACAACAGGGGCGTTCACGACAAAAGCAAGCACAAATGATGCTCCTTTTTGAGGTTCTGTGGACTGCGTCTGGCAGCAGGTCTTTAATTGTTGCAGCTCAATTACTGCAGTTTGCAAAGAAAGCTGCATCAGTACTACCACAACCCATGCAAACAGTTTTCCTGTAAAACATGGTTGATGGCGAAATATATTTCTATGCACGACTGAAAAACAACTGAGTTCTGCGAGCGGGACACTCAAGTACAAAGACATCGTCTCTGATTTCTGCTTTAACTTCCATAAACTAGAAGTGCCGTAAAATGGCCTTTAAAGAAAAGTTACTCACTCTCTCTCTGCTCCCGTTCCCTCAAGATGGCATCCAGCCACTTCTTCTTGTCCTCTGCATTTTTGGCCATGCAGACAAACCACTTGTTTTTCGCAGTGTTGTGGATTTTCCAGCCGTTCGTCACTGTATAGTTGTTGCTGTGGTAGTCCGCTGCAAGGTAAAAAAAAAAGAATGAATGAAGCAATTCAGTTTTTAAAGGGGAGAGAGGTCATAATGAATAATATTAAAAGACTTAATTATGGAGCAGAGTGAGCTATTATTCTTTTTAGTATTCAAATGGTCTTTGGGGTTTTGGGAAATACTCAAAATTGATCATCTAATTAAAATTAAAAAATTAAATGAAAGAACCATAATATAATTTATAATAATTTATGGTTCACTGCTTTTTGTTTTTCGTGATCTCACACTGTGACTAAAACCACAGATGGTAAACATGGACCTCAGTGGTAAATATAGGAATTGAAAATGAGCGTAATTAAATCATAAAGATGTTCTGCAATTTGACATTAAAATTTTCTCTGATGAGCATTTACCACTCAAGCTATGATTGACAACATCATTAAAAAGATAAACATGTGGCACTGCGAGAGCAATAAAAAAAACAGATTTCCACTGACTCAACGAAATCTCCCCTCGCACCCCTATCTAATTATATCATCCATTTAGCTGCAGGTGAGCGGCCACTGAATAATGAATGACCGCTGGTAATGGGGTACATTAGTCTCATGCTCAAAGGTCATATAAATAGATCTGAGAATTCAGGCCCCACGGGGAGCTGCTCCTGCGGCTCTGGAAGAGCAGGGAACTGGGTTGGGACACAGACACTACGGAGTGTATTCTCTCTTTAGCCACTGGGATGGAAAAGATGGATTGTAGTAAGGACCTGCTGAGACTTGAAGGGTGGCAGAGAGATGGATGAGTCAGAGAAGGAGAGGACATTTATAATTTTTGGACTATATTTAAAATAATCAAAAAATCAAGTCAGCTCCTTTATTTTGTTTTTTCCCTTTCTTTATTCAATAATGTGGTCTTTTGGTTTTAGAGCAATAACCCTGTGCTTGCACTCAAATATACCCTGCTTGTGCTCAGATTTCAAGTCTGTCAAACTTCCTCAACCAACTGAATGCCAGGTGAGGTATTGTAAAGTGAAATTCATTGTGAGTGTGTTAGCTTTATGTTACGGGTCGTTACTTTAAACGGGTTCATGAAGTTCTACCTTCCCGTCAATCTGTTTGAAGGATAAACAACGAGAACTCCAGCAGATACTTGGTCAACATGGAGCAACAAAGTGATTTTCTTTACCTAATGAGAACACTGTTGCGAGCAACTATAAAAACAAAATAGCTGCTGCCCTGTTTCTTTTCCCTTTTTTGTTTTATGGCAACAAAAGCAAAAGCAACCAAAACGAGAGCTGCGCAATTTAATTTGTCATCATTACACATGGCTTTCTATTGGTTGGGAAATTTGCATGAAAAAGATGACTTGGGAAAATTCACTTGTTGCACAAAAAAATCCAGAGCAGTAGGAAATCCAAGAGCAGACACTTCACACATGCACAGAATCAGCATGAGCAGAAGAGCTGAAGCTTGAGCACAGGAAATCACAAGAGGGGCATATTTGAGCAAGCACAGGGTTGTAAGTGAAAGCGTTACAATATCTGAACATGAAACCAATAAATCCTGCTCAAGGACAACACTTTTGAATAACCCTAAACCCTCTGACATTTCACGTCTTTTAAACTTAGTAATCAGATTATCTGTGTTGAAATTTCACAGATGTGCACATTTTCAAGGTGGCACCCGAGAGTTCTGTAGCATGTTTTTCTTTGTGGTTTTCCCTCCAGCAGCCTAAATATGACAGCCCGCACCATGAAGCAGAAAAAAAGGTCACGTGATCTTGCAAAAATATTCTGGCTGTGCAGAAGAGAGAAAAAAAAGAGGAAACGTGTGAGCGAGAGGAAGATGTGTTTCTACACCAGCGGACAACAAGCCCAGCACAGTGGCTCACTCAAAAACCGCAACAGCAAAAATGAGCTGTGTGTTGACGGTATAGCTGCCAGCAATAAGATAAGTAGCTCATCTCTTACAAAATATATCACCCAATACGAGTGTATTACTGAGCTTGGAGTAGTGGTTTCACCTCCATAGCTGACATCAAAAGGTAAAACAAGAGGCAGCAAGCTACATCCTGTTTGAAACTAGGTGCAAAGTATGATACTCCACCCAAACTGTCAACAAGTACCTGATTCATATCCAATGACCACTTACTAAACAAAGTTTCATGAACTAAAGTATGAAATGGAAGATGAGAAGAGTTAGCAAATTGAAAGGAGTAATTTTAACTTTCACTGCACAATATAAATTTCTATATAACCTTAAAAAAAAGCCCCTTTTCCACTAACACCCACCAACATCTGGCTTTTGTCTACGATGCAAATTGATTAAATCGGCATCCACTCCAAATCTGATCGGCAGTGATGGAAACGAGAAACCAAGGTGACCGCACTTATTCGGCAAGACAGCAAAGCGAGAGAGCGCCTCAGTTTCCACTGCGTTCGTGACGTCGAACTTAACACATTGGGGAAATAAACAGAAAGGCAAACTCCTCTACTGGAAATGGGAAAGGCGTCAACTGGCCTTTTTTAAAGACTGTGTATAATTCTTAATTTTGGTGTAAAAAAGGTACAAGCTATTAAAGTGAATAAACCATCAGTTTGGGATATACAGCTGCATTACATCAGGAATGCATAATAATTTAAACAAATGTCCTCGGAGAGTTGCATGAATGGACATATAGACGGTCTCCAAAGGCAACGCTGCTGGACAAACACAAACCTGTTCCATCTTCCACATTTTCCACCTCCATCACCTCTGTGTTGATTCGGCCTCTGAACACATAGAGGGGCCCGTTGATAGACTTGGTCCTCTTGGCGGACTTCTTTCCAGAAACCCTAGCAAATGGGACAACACTGTGGTTACACTCAGGCAGGGAAAACATCCGTTGATGCCAATGCCGTAGTAAAAGGAGAACCTGTGTTTGCAACACATGCACATTCATGCACAAACACAGGTATGAGTGCTGCAGACTCGTGTAGGTGTTTTTGTTTTGCTTGCATACTAAAAAACTGTCAACACACATAGGAATGTGGACTTTTGCTCCAAATTTTCCTTGTGTGGCTTCCTTCCAGTAGTTGTTCAATAAAAATGTTTTTTTACTGCTCCTCTGACATGCTGTTGCGGTAGCTACTATGAAAGTTGTGCGTATGTTGCATTTCCTACCTGGACTTCCTCTTACAGTACACCAAAAGGTTGTCAAACAGGAAGAAGACGCGTTCCTGGATATTGCCTGCTGAGATTTTAAGGAGATTTCCATGAAGCAGTAATTCTGTGCAGATATCCGTCAGGTTGGTTCCCTGGAGAGAGGAAAAGATGAAACGGAAGATTGAATCAGCTTCTGACACAAGTTTTAAGATATTCAATTTGACACAACAAGGTGATTTACATCCATCACATACATTACGTTGTGTATGTTTTGTGCTCATGGTCATTTTATGTAGCCACAACTTATTTTGTTTGATCAGAGCTTGGAACCTCAGGTAGGGAATTGAAACTAGAAGATTGTCATCTCTATCAACCTTAACAAGACAAAACGAAATCCAACTCTGACACTGTGAACAATTTGTTTTCATTCCACAGTCGATAATAGGAAAAAGTAGACACATCTGTCCCCCACCCAACTTCAAATTAAGGCCCAACGCAAAACTATAAACCTATCAACTGCACACTCTATTCTGCCAAGAGAGTTAGCCTATCGCTAGTCAATCACTGAGCACGTAATAAGTGACACCAAAGCTTCAGTGGCAACAAACTATACCTTAGCCTAGAAGAGAGTTTCCAGGGGGATTCTTATTCGGGGACAAAGTCATTTTATACTCTTTCAGCATATAAACACATGTAAAGACTGCACAGACATGCTTGCCTCCTTTCACATTAAAATAAATGTGTATGTGTATAGAAGATATTGCAGATTGTATAGAAGTGCCACAAGCATTAATATGTAAAATTAAGCCAAATTAATTCTTCTGCAATCTGAAACTATTCAGGAAAATGCACTTAGACACCCTGCAGCCATGAAAAGAAGTAACCAACGTGTGAAGACTGAGAGAACCGTCTTCTTAATGAAGTAGTGGAATAAGGAACATGACACAATCCAGTGATATTGGTCTTGTACAGTCAACACAATGAGCCATAAGAGCTGAGACAAACACAAAGATTCTTCATTTAACATATATTGCTTAATTATTAGTACTGATTCATCAGATTTATATTAATGATCAAACATGAAGAGGTATCTTTCTCATTTTGAACTCACTATTGAAATGTGAAAAATGTATATTTAAAAATGTTTTCAGTCTTTGTTAATGAAGTTGTCGACATCAACCTGGGACTGATTGACTTCGATTGACAACAGCTTGCTGTCTAATTAACCTTTTCACAAAGTGGCTGGACACACAACCAATGACTAATATAATTTTGGCCAAGTTATTTCCAGAATATCGGTTTCAGGGTTTTCAACTAGGGAACATAAATGGCTTTCACAGATACAGACACACGAATTGGCAACTGCATTCTCATGTGTTCCTGCCCAAGTGGTAAATGACAGATGAAAACCACTTCCTAATATTATAACAGGAACAATTAAGGAAACTTAAAGCATGAGAAGTATATACATGTGGTTCACCTTAGCTGCCAAAACACAGCTACTGAAAAATAAAACTAATGAAGTTAAAAGACAACTCATTACTCACGGTTAACCGGATCATTCCACTCCAAATCATCCGGAACTAAATACACCCATGTGTGGGCTGAGGACAATGTCCCCCCTTTGGCTTGTGGAGTACCCACCACATACCCACAGGCACACACACATACATCAGATCTGGACTTCACTGTTGTCTTTGAAGTGTCTGACATGACACCTGTGGAAACCCCCCAGCGGCCACGCCCCTTCTCAAGCATCCATAATTGATTCCCATGAGTGTATATATAGCGAGAGAAATATGATGGATGCTCATCACTGCAGAGTTCATAGAGAGACTTTTTTTGCTGAGCTTTTTCTAAGGTGAATACCGACTGGGTTTGGGGAGGTGATTTTGTTTCAGACCATCAATTCAACGTCATGTAAAGCTGAGGTGGGGGTGGGCGTAGGAGAATGCTCAGACCTACATATGTCCACACATGCACATCCTACTGTCTGTGTTTACAGACATGTCGACGCTTCCCTGCATTTATAATGTATGTACAAATACACTTTATTTGTGCACCGTATATAAGAGCAGCGGTAATGCGTCTGGCCCCTCTTCAGCGCTACTAGCGGGCTCTTCCATTAGGGCTGGAGGTGATTAGTCTGGAGAGTGGCTGGAGAGAGGAAAGAGGAGTGAGACTAATGCTGTTAGGTCGAAGGCTCTGCAGGGGGGCAAGGTCAGACTGAAGTGCCTTTCCAAGCTTTTACTGGGTTGTTCAGGGAGAGAGAACAGAGAAATTGCTTTCTTGTTTTAGAGCCGCTTTAACAGAGAAGTTTTCGAAAGATTGTGGACAGAGATCATTTTACTTTAAAAGCTCTGTTGTGGTATGGATGTAGCCTTGGACTGCAAGCATTACAGTCTGCCTGAGGTTTCCCCCTAAGTAAAGTTAGATATTGGCTGACTGTGATCTGTTTAACTGCTCACATCACATGAGTTCAATCATCACTCATGATCAACCGACAAACATTGACCCAGTTACCAGTTTGATAGTGTCTCCCAGTAATAATACACTAACAATTCCAAAGGCAGAAGAATAATCCATCTAAGTGAAAGCAAAGGTGTAGGTGTGATATACAATATGTGGCACATATGACATTAACCCTGTTACCAATCTGAAAGTGTCTACTCATTATTAAGATTGCATCAAACTATTATTTCAATTATTCATTACTATCTATCCATCCGTCCATTAGGTATACCGCTTATCCTTAGAAGGTTTGGGGGGAGGGGGGCAATCCTTGCAATTGTTGGGCAAGAGGCACGAGGAGGCGGGGGAAATGCTCTTGTCAGTCTTTCACAAGGCTAACATATGTAGACAAACAACTGTTCACACTTTGTGAGATAACCTGCATGTCTTCGGGGGGGTAGAAGGAAACTGAAGTACCGCAAGGGAACCTACGCAAGCACCGAGGAGAACATGCAAACCCCACAAAGAGAAGTTGCAGCCAGAAAGTTCCAACACAGATCGTTGTAGCTGCGAGGTGATGCCGCTAACCAGTGTGCCACTGTGCCGCCACAAAGTCCAAAACTCATTGAAACCTTCCAAAGAGTATCTAAAATTATAATTAACTGAGTAATGCAGCACATTTGAGAGGCTGGAACAGAGTAATTATTTGAGTGTTTTGCCTGTAAAATTGTATTCTAATTGATTAGCAAAACCGTTCAATACTATTTCTCCATCTGCAGCTCCACTGATTGGCCAACTGCTTTAGCTCTGCTTTGGTTTGTACTTGGTTTTTACAAAACATAAAGATGAGAGGACATCATGGTGGCTTAAGTCCAAACACAGAATAGAAAGACACAAAATTGATTAGCTGTCACAAGAGGAACCAGAACATACCCTGCATGGTCTTATACTACCAATATGCTGGGGCTAAATAAATATTTCTTGTTTTTTGTTTTCAGGGTCAAGTGGTGACATTTTTCTCCAGGACAGGAAGAAAAGAAGGTCTGTTTTGAAACCCAGATAGTGGGATGTCCCAGAGGGGCCCACTCTCTGGGTCCATCCTCCCAAGATCCCCTCATGTAACCCTCCCAGTGCATGTGAGACTAGTGCACTGCTTCCTAGGTCTCTTCTGATTGGGCAGAATGCCTGTTGGCATCCCCATTAGCACCCTGAGTGGGTGGATTGTCCCATTGGTGCCCGCTAAGACAAGGCTTCTTTTGTGGTGGGTGAGGGAGGCGTGAAAAATTCACTGGACCCTTCGATCGGCTCCCAAGCCCTGTCCGTGGCCCCTGGGCTCGGAGCAGTGAATTGGCTGCTATAGTGCTTAACTACGAACATAGATGGAGCCTGTGTTGGTTGGGTTGTTCCTAAAATAAGTTTGCCTGTTTAAGTCCTGGTTATGATATAGGAGCATTGAGAGAAACACACTTGTGTTGCGTTTCAGGATTCTCTAACAAAAGGACATTCATCCTGGTAATTCTCTGTCTGTTTCTCTTTCCTTCAGTTTTCACTCTCTAAATGTCACGGCACTAATCCTGGTCTCCTTGTGGCTTGTGTCACCCTGACCCCATTCTCATTCTCCCCGACTCCGTCCTCGTTGATCTCACCTCCCAGCCCTCGATGTGGGACTGCAGCTGTTCCAGAGCCTCCAGTTTCTCCATCTGCCTCTTGGTCTCATTGATGTTGGAGCACACTGCCTTCATGGCCTGCAGAGCCTCCTCCACAGCTGGATAGTCTGCATGCTTTTTAGGGGTCCTCTTCAGCAGTTCCTACATTGGGGGAAACAGGTTTCTGGTTTTATACCATGCAACTCTACAGATAAATAAAGGGAAGCTGGTGTTAATATTATTATTCAACAGCACCATGACATTATTGCAGCACTTGTGCACTACCTTCAGCAGTAGAGGGTATTTGCAGATCCTCTGAATGGGAGTGAGAAGGTAACCCTCCAAGGGAATGTCAGTGCTTTTCTTCCCTCCCAGTAGCATACAGTGCTGAAGAAGAAAAAACACCAATATAACACTGTAAAATCTGTGCAGTCAGAAGAGACACATTCTGCCTGAAATGCTAACACCAGGAAAAACTTTCATCAGTGACACTTACATTTACTGTAGGTTTGAAAATCAAACTATTAGAGAAGTAAAAATGCTTTGGATTTCATATTTCCTGTTAACATGTGATATCGTGCCAAGTAATCAGTGGAAAATCAATAAAGATTAATCTGAGTTGTTTCTTTTTCTGTTGTGTCAAGGGGCATCTAGCTTCAGTTGTCGAGTCCATGTAACCTTTCCACGTCTTCAGTAAAACACGTTTCTTATCTAAATCAATGACCACATCCTGTTCCCAAACCTTTGTTTTGGCAATTCAATAGTAGGTTTTTTTCCATCAGATTTTTTTTTTTTACAGTATTTCTTGTCTCTCATGTTTTTCTTTTAGTATTATTTAAAGTGAACCCGTGGATTACGTTTGTAGCTCTTTTTTTTTGTTTGTCACCAGATAATTTTCCTTCTGCTTCTCTCACAAGAAAACAACAGCCAAAACAAAAAGAACACTGTCATTTCTATGGTTTAAACACAAAACTCTATGACTTTGACTACTCTATACTATACAATATAATACTGTAATATTCTATACTAAATTACACTCCACTTTATTATACTATTCTGTACTGTCCTATACTATACTATACTACACTACACACAATACTATACTATTATGTTATGTCCTGTACTAACTTACACCACAAAATACTGTACTATTCTTTACAGTCCTATACTATTCTATACAATGTGACTCAATGCTATGCTATACCACACTTTAGTAAAGATAGTTTACTACTCTACATTATATTATACTATAGTATAACTATCTTCAAATTGATTTTATTGTTTACCTTCAATTCTTCATTTTTAATAGTAAAGCGTGTTTGTGTTTTGGAGGGTGAAATAACCATAAAGTTTATTCTTATTATTATACTATATTAGTATAATATTTCTTCTGGTGTTTTTTAACAGGGTCACTGAGAAACCTCATAAATGTCTCCTCATTCCCCAGAAGATTTTGGCTTTTAGACACTAGCCCCCAGAACCAGTTGAAAGGAGAGGTTTTCTTCAGAAGTGGGGGGTTACAGTTACACTCGTGGTTTCTCTACGCCTTGAATTTTGCAGGAACGTAGGCTGTCAGTATGCTATGAGCTCATTGGACGGGATGAAAGATCAAAAGCAGCCATGCAGATAAACTCCTTGACTGTTCTCCAGTGGGAAAGAAGGCAGGGGATCAGTATGGAGCATTATAATCATTTGGCAATTCCTTTCAGCACAGCAGAAAGAAGGGGAGGGTGGTGGTGGGGGGGCAGCATATTTGATGGGAGAAAAAGCAAAAATCTCAACTTGTAAATTTCACAGATTCCTAATGTATTAATCTCCTCTCTCGTTCCTTCTCTCCCACAACCACAGTTCCTTCAAAGTTTTCCTCAGCCTCCTCTCTCTATTATCCTCTGCTTATTTGTAATCTGCCTGCAGACAGAATTCCCTCATGCTCTTCACACTGACCTCCTTTTGCTTTCACTTCACTCTCTTCTGTTCCAGTGCAATTAACACTTCTTTTCAACGTAAATTTTCAGAAGCTCCCATCATCGCATGATTCAATTAGCGTGGAAATTGTTTAATCAAGAAAAAAATTCCCCTGAATTTAGACACAGCTGAAAAGACGCTTATGGAAATACATGTTACACTAATCGTTAACTCATTAATAATTGAAAAACTTTATTCTACAGTATATGCTCTACTTTCTAAAATAGAAATACATCACATGTATTTTCATCATATCTTTAAAGAACAATGGTTTGTGAATGTTCTATTAGTGTTTCTATTTTGCTGATGGTTGCTACACAAAACACAAATGTTTGTCCAAAATTTGATTTAATACTGAGCAGGCCTGACAACTGCTTCAATACATAACCAGATGTTGTGAGGTGATTTTATTTTGGAAGCATTAATGTGGCATAAGACCTGACCAATTAGGCAGCACATGACAGGGCCAGGAGAAGCAAAAAGCCAAAGCACACAGCAACACTGAGCCCACTGTTTCCAGTCCTGTGGGTCAGAATAATGCCATGGAAGCAAACCATCAGGCAGCGACAAACGCAAGGCCTCAGATCTCTCGGCCAATCCCAAGAAGGCTGCCAACAGTCCACAGCTGGCTGGCCCTGGATCCGCAGATGATTTCATTGTTAGGCCCCCACTCAAAGGGCCTGTGGCCATTCTAACTTCATTGTCTGGGGCCCATACGTTTGGGTGTCAAAACACGGAAGCAGCTGGTAGCGGAAACACTACAAGAACAGCATAAAAGTGACCTTGATGGTGGCTACATCCTGTCCGGGCAGGAAGAACCCCACGACCTTGTTACAGTTTCTGCCCTTTATTCAAGTGTTAACATGGAAATACAGGTGTTAGGATAGAGGGAAAGGGGAAAGAGGAGTATGAATAAATGGCAGAAAAAGAAATAGTGAAGAGAAGACTCACAGGAGGAAAGAAAGGAGTGAGGCACTAAAGCTAACACGAAGAAATAGGTGAGAAGCTGATGTAGACAAAGTCAGTAGAGGAAAAGATTTGCAAGACTGATGTGATATAAAATAATGAAACGAAAAAAAATGTTGGTACAATATATGGAAGTGATAAGTTGAGAAGAGGAAGGAAGTTCATCAAAATTCTGAAAGTTTGGTGAAGAAGGGCTGCAAAGAAAAAGGACAGATAAGCGGAGAAGAGCTGTGGTGTCTTACCAGCAGATACGTCCTGATGTTGGGGATCTTGTTCAGCTCCATGAGAAGTCTTAAAGCCTTTTCATGGTTGCTGCAGTACTCGCCATACACTGAGAAACTCTCCCTCTGCAAAACAGAAGATAAAACACCAAATTTACAACAGTCTTTTTGGCTGATTGGCAGCATTAAGAACTGACAGGAGGAAAAACTAACAGTGCAGAGCAAAAACTGGAGAGAAGGCTGATAATGGTGGATAACTGCACCTCTATAGCTGTCATTGTTACTAATTACTAGTAGGGGTGGGTATAGAGAACCTGTTCCTCATTGGTCAGTTCTGAAATCAAATTATCTCTGCATAGCAATTAGTCTCATAGGACTTAATAAGGTGTGACATCCTCTGTCCTTAACCCTAGAGTAAGGGAGAGTACGGAAACTACCAAAAACCATAGAAACCTCAGAGAGAGCCACATGTGAGGGATCCCTCTACCAGGACAGACGTGTCATGTAGCAGGGAACATTAACAAAATAGCAATATTTTCAACACTGATGAGAAAAGACAGTGTCTAATATAGATGGAGAGGTGTATCAAGGTATTTATTGCCAGTAATTATAGTACAGGTGAGTAGGCATTTTGTATATCTAAGCATTACAGTAGTAATCATAATCCACAATCTGCTATAACCAGGATCACGATCCACCATCACGATCACAATCAATATTATTGTAAGTATTTTTATGATTCCCAACCTACCCCTAATGATGACAAAGCTGCTGCTGGCAGGCAATTGTTGACTAGACATTTGGAGCAATATCGACTTCCACATAGAGGAAACTCCAGAAACAATTTAACTTGTTATTTCTGGAAAACAGCAATAAAATAACTGTTTAATCATTTCACGTGTTCATGTCATATCTTTATTTTTCACACTAAATTCTAGAGAGAAGTATCAACAAGAATATAGATTGGTGTCGATAAGCAGTATCTGTAATGATAACCATCTGTACTTATTATTAAAAGTAATAGTGGTACAGCACCTTCTAAACCAGGCTGTGATGTGGTAGTGCAAACTCAGTGCAACAGCAAAGTCTCTGACATAATATGACATTTTCATCTTCTACATTTCATCGAAATCATTTTTCGCACTTCTCTTTTTCAGAGAACTCTATATCATAACGGAAAAAGCCCACAGAGCATGCCAACATAGCACTTCTTCTATTTCCTGTGGGGGACAATCATGCTGCATCAAGACTTCACAACCCTACTAGGACTAATGCAGAGGCTTTTGTCAAGCTGCCATTTAGTTTTCTTTACAACACGTAACACAACACCTGGGCCACTGAATAAATTGCAGCTTAAAATACATTATTCATGCAGAAAACTGTATAGAACACCGTATACACAATATCACAGCAGCAGTTGAATTTGCACCCTGAGGCTTCTTGAAGCCTGTTGTCTATTCTCCACTGTACTACACTAATTGGGATGTGGAAGCATGTGCAGACTGGGGCCTGAGGTGTAGAAACTGAAACTGTCATCTGAAACAACCTGGTGAGTGAAATCCAAAACTGCAGGGGCTCCGACACCACTTTCAACTTTAACTCAAACGCCACCTGCTGAAGGCTTTGCAATTGAGCCATAAAACTAAAAAAGGAATAATCAATATTCAAACAACAGCTCAGACAAATCAGGCTAAAGATAATATTAGATTATTATCAGATTAGATAAAATTATCACCTGTGGCAACACCTTTAAAACTACACGTTACACAGCTATGGATGTGCAGCATAAGTATCTGTGTGGTTTTATTGCAGCCAGCCAGCCATCCAAACACACCCACACCCCCCTCTCACACACACACACACACACACACACACACACACACACACATGCACACACAACCCAGCAGTGGTGACAGCAGTGGACAAACAAAACATATAGTTCTCTTTTTTTGAAAAAACGCTGAATCTCTAGCCAGTCCGACCACAAGGAGCTGATAGAATTAGATATACAAGTGAGCAGCACAACATAAGTGTTTTTTTTAACCACACATGCAGGCAGGAACACAAACACACCCAAAGACACGTGTGTGCAGGGGATTCCAGTCCAAAGCACCACTGGGAGCAACAGCTGAGCCAGCATATGGCAAGAAACCCCCAATACTGTCAAACTGAGTTAGTACTCTACACGGCTAAAAGGAAGGGAGAACAGGAAGGATTTGAATGTACATTTGTATGTCAATGTACCAACTAAGTCAATTTGTTCATATGTAAAAAAAAAAATAGATTAATTATTTGCATAGTAACAGCCTAACAGTGCCCAAATATTCTATACTCTCAATATGGCTCAAAAGCTTTACTGCAGTTTCTCAATGTTTCTGCCCATTAACTCAAAATCATGTATAGTGTATTTAACACAATTCACTATTCCTGTCTTACTGACTGCTGTTATGTTGTTTATTTCTATTCATATTAGTGCCGATTAATGAATAAATGAAGGTTGGTTTGACAACAAACTTGATTCGAAATAATTCAAACTATTTTTTTGGGCTGGTGTGCACACCATGTTATATGGTACATATGAGATTTTTTTATGTCTTTCTATTTCCTTTTTTGGAAAATGTATTCAAAAACTTAATGAGATGCTTTATAAGGCAGTTGACACGTACATTGTAGAGTTAAAACCTGGAAAAATACTTGCCTGGTGCCTCAAACTCCTGCTATTAAGGAAACCAGTAAACAGTTTTCTGTCTGCTCTGCCCAATTATTTAACCAGGAAAGACAGCTATGACTACACTGAACGTCATAAGTCTGTGAAATCCAGCAGCAAACAGGAAGACATATTTCCATGTGTCATTAGAACCAGAGTGTCCCAAAAAACTTTTTTCTTGTACCTGAACTAAAACAGTTTGAAGCGATTGTAAAAAAAAAGTGGATAGAAGAGTCATACAAGTACTCAAATCAACCTGATGTATAACAGAATTAAGCAGTGTTTCCCATTAATTATCTAGACTTCTAATTTGCCCAACATCACTTTTGAAATGGAGCCATTTTTTAAACCATTACAACATAAGAGATCTCTAAATGAGTGCTTTGCTCTGTTACATTGTATAGCAGTGTGCAGCGCTAATTGCCACTTGCTCACACGCACTATCATCCATAAAGTTCTTACTGTTCTTGCAGACAGGGAGACATTATAATTTCAGCTGCAGTTGTACACGTAGCTGCAAGTAAAGACATGTAAACAAAGCCGCTCAGCATCAGTTTACACTTGTATGCTCCTGTATAAGGTGGCATGGTATATGCTGAACATGAAATAACCCTTTCATCTCACATATTCTTTTCCGCTGTGGTGTCTTTACCACCAAAATCCTCTCCAAGGTGTTGCCATTCCTCAGATGACAACCGGTCCACTGTCAATTCAGGCCGTCTTTGAGTAGCTTATAAATAAGACCAGAACGTGAACCTTGAATTTCCACACAGTATATTTTAAAAACTGGGACTATCCTGAAAAGACTGAAAGACGTCAGTTGTACCCAGAAAAACTCAAAGACATGGGCTGTCCCTTTGATAAACAAAGTCTTTATGTGAATTCCTCATCATTGGAATGTTATTCCGGAGGCTAGATGAGAGGGTAGTATCAAACACAGAGAGACTCAAAGCATAATGGGTGTAGTTCAGAAAGTGCATAATGACGTGACTGTTGCTTCTCGTGCAGTGCTTCACATACACAGTTGGCAGAAATAGAGCAAATATTGATGTCTCTGATTTCTCCTCAAACACGAGTCACCTTTTCACCTTTTGCAGTGTTGGAATAATCTTAAGCACATCCGTGTGTGTTTGCTCAGAGGAAACACACTCCTTCTAAATCATGGCCTCAACTCATGGCTTGAATAATTGTCAAATATTCCTATATTCATTAATACTAATATGGACATTTGTAAAGAATTTAAATGAAAACTATTCAGGCCATGTTCATTTAGAATCAAACACTGCTGCACTTTTTCTACATTTGCAGCCTCCCAAGCCATCTTGGCAGCATCTGACTTTGAATAGAAATGAATCGTCCCATTTGTCTTCCCCAACTGTGAGTGGCAGACAGTCTTGAGGAATAATGCCGAAGGTTAATCAAATCCCAGTCATGGTATTGACCCCTGCTACAGGTCAAGGGCTGTGGCTGGAGGGTGCCAGACAGGGTCGACTGATTGGTAGAGAGGTGTCAGTGTTGGAAGGAGACAAAGGTCATGGGTATAGGAGAGGGAAGTGTAATGGATATGCGGTAACAAAGGTGGTGTGTGTGTGAGTGTGTGTGAGTGGTGGGACATGGTAGAACAAACATTCACACACAAACTCATAAACACACAGAAAAAGATGGATGATGACAACAATGAAGAAAGCAAAGCAAGAAAGTGAAATGGGTTTTTGTTAAGAATAAGACTGTAGAAATTCTACACCAACAGTTTGATTGACGTTAATCATTTAAAGGACCAGGTTCTACATTTTGGGATGTATGCATGATCGCTTGTTGCTGAGCCTTAGAAGATCAACACCACTCTCACAGCTAGCAGCCAATCAGCTTAGCTTAGCTTTAATACTGGAAACAGGAAAACATATATATATACATATTAGCATTGATTTATACATTATATCTTGTTTGTTTTATCTTGACAAGGATTTAAGTGTAAAAACTGGTGAAAACAGGTTGTTTGTACAGTTGAATAAATGTCCAGATATTCCGTTAATAGTGGTTAGACAGCACTGGAAGTGAATGTCAGAGACAAATATTAAGTTTCAGGCTTTGGTTATGCAGTTTATAGGTTTTAGGAGGATATATTAACTGTTTTGGTCTTTTAAACTGATTCATTTCCTGCCTTTGTTTTTTCTTATGAACTGATCATTTGGTATTGGTCTCAGTCTACTTGAGTATGTTACTTTTGGATATGAGAAATTGTGATGGTAATATTTTTTTAAATGACAGATTCATCTATAATGGAAAGTACTGCAGTCAATTGTCGTAACCCTAAAACATTCACTATACGTGTGTATTAGTACCTTTTAAATACTACGATATATATTAACATTGCTTTCATCATCATATGAATAAAAGTGTACTGGACCATTACATTACATCACTGCTATATAGGAATTTATTGAGTTTTGCTTCATCCCTATGACTCATCATGAATTTTTATCCGAAGGTTTCACCCCTGTCGAAAAGACTTGAAGAAAATGAGATGATGAAGAGAATAAGGCTGTTCTTGTTAAACAATTCATTTCACCTACAGCTTCCCAAACAGCCGTTCTGTCTGCCCACTGAGCAGCGTGGAAAAAAAACAGCCCATGTCAAGCTCCTTTAATCAATTCTCCACCCTGACACTTTGGCCTGACAAACTCAATGGCCGTGACGGCTCGCACATGTGTGAAGGTACGATTGGATGAGCCAATTCAACAGCAATTCAACAGATGTGATTAAATGTCGTCATATACCACAAGCCAGTAGTGGGTAGATGATTTTTGATAGTGTAATTTCGCTTTAAAGAGGTGGTGTGGTTCATTAAAGGTAGCGTGGGTTGATTTTTATATAGCTTTATAAACATTTCTCAAAATAGTGTTCAGTGTTTCACTACAAAGATTTTGAGATGTGTGCCGCTAGTATTTGACCAGGTGTAAAAATAAGCACAGAGTAGTACTTTGTGGATTTTTGATGATTCAATCACAACATGTTTCTCTTCCTCTGAGAAATTAAAAACTTCAATCTGCTTGCGTTGTGCTCCTGCAAGCCCGTCCTGTACACTGATACCTTGCCGAGCTGTTTTGAGGCTTATAATGTGTATTGGAGATAGAGACAAACAGAGAGAGCGAGCGAGAGAGAGAGAGGGAGAGAGAGACAGAGACAGAGAGAGAGAGAGAGAGAGAGAGAGAGAGAGAGAAAGAAAGAAAGAGAGAGAGAGAGAGAGAGAGAGAGAGAGAGCTACCCACAGAAGCATTGTCCCCTCCCTGACTGACACACCATCTCTTCCTTCCCGGACACAGACCCTTCTTTGTTTGTTCCCTGGGGCCAAACAAGTTCAAACAGAGGGGAGCGGAGGGGATGGTGGGAGGGAGGTGAGGGGAGGAGGGGGTCACAGAGTGGAGACGATGATTGGGATAGAGGGATGGAGGAACGGAGGGATGGAGGGAGCAAAAGAGGGAGATGGCAGAGACAGTGACTTTCACAGAGTGATGACAAGGGACGGAGGGAAGAGAATCTTTTTCCTGACAGGATGCAGGCCTGTTAGGAAGAGGAGTGTGTGTGTGTGTGTGTGTGTGTGTGTGTGTGTGTGTGTGTGTGTGTGTGTGTGTGTGTGTGTGTGTGTGTGTGTGTGAAAGAGAGAATTAAGGGGTGTTTTCGCAGCAGTCTTTGCACACTTTCCCTGCATCTGTGGTTACGGGTGACCCATGAAAAGAGTTTGTGTGTAGTTTTTGCAGGAAGAGGAACTCTTGCATGCATGCGCCTCCCACATGCATGTCCATGTGCCTGTATATGCGTGTGACAGTCAGGCTATTTTCTGTGTGTGTGTGTGTGTCATGCACTTACAAACTGGAGGAATACGTGTCCCAGTGCATGCTGGGGCTGGGGTTCAGGCTGCAGACTGGCCTCCACGGCAGAAAGCACGTCTTTGTGCAACTCCAGGATGTCCTCAATATTTGAAAACAGAATCTATAAACAGAGGGATGATGTAAAGGGAGAGGATACAGAGGAAGGAAGAGATAAAGAGGCAGGGTGGAAGGAAGAGAGGAAAAGAGCAAGGAAGAGACCAACAGATGGACAGAGATGTGGGAAAAGGTGGTAAATAGGAGAATACAAATGTTATCTGAGCATCTCAGCATCGCCAAGAAGTTTATGTTTTCATTGCCATTTGTCTGTTTATCTGAATGTTAGGAGGATTACGTTAAAACTGAACTGATTTTATTTAAACTTGGTGGAAGGGAATAGGTCAAGGGAAAAAAAAACATTAACATTTGAAATGGATTAGATCAAGGGAACAGATCCAGGAATTTTTTTCACTTTCTTTAACCTTGTAAAACCAAAAGGTTGTTTTTTTGACATTTTTGTAAATTTCTCATGAAAAACTCAATGGAACTTTTTCAACCAGGGCCATAAGTTTATAAAAGTGGGTGTGTAAATGAAGGGTACTTTTGGAATCAGTCTAGCGGCCGCAACCCAGTGGCAATGGCTAAAATGTAATTTTATTGGGCAACCGCGACAGGTCTTTTTTCAGGGTCTTTGCTTTGAGTCCGGCAACATCAAACATGTCTCACTCAACGAAAAGTCTCACTCTCATGTCTCCTGGGACTTGGGTTGTTGTAGGAGGACGGCGGTGGAAACGTGAGTGAGGGTTTGTTAAGTTGGAGAGGAGACAAAGTGCATTTGTTCTATCAAAAAACTAAAAAAGGAGCAAAAGCACATTGCTGTGCATTGTCTTGACCGTTGGCTGAGGGGATCAACTGGATATATGTGACTTTCTGATTCCTGTTTTGTAAGTGCCCTTCATTTAAACACCTACACTTGTAAACATTGGGCCCAGGTTGAAAAATACCAGAATTTCCCTCTAAGGGGACAGATGGGGCTTGGTGGAGGTATGTGCTCTATACTAACTGACATTCTAGTTTTGTATTGATTTGCACTTAAACTTTCTGCTGCAAAAAAAAAAGTATTTAAAGACCAGTCATACCTTGACGTGTTCAGGTGACAGACACTGTTGGTCATCTGCAGTTTGTCTGATTCTGTGCAGAAATGCCTGTGGAGGAAACAGACACAAAGCATGTTAAAAAAGGAAAAAGCCCTGTGCTTTATTATGGGCCTAGAACATTTACGGTACAATTCAGTAAGCATCATATTGAGATATTGAACATCCAAGTCTGATTCAATAAGAAACCAAGACAGGTTTCTGAACCATCTCATGTGCACACAAGAGTGGTCTGAAAGTGGAAGTCCAGGTTCCCTCTGCTGTTTATTTTAAAGGTAGTGTGTCTATGTGCTTTGTTTTGAGGAAACAGCTTCATGTTGAGCCTGTGTTGCATCATTATGCATGCGGATAAACACACAGACCTCTGAACAACAGAGTCACATGTATGCTCACACGGAAAATTGCCTTTCATGCTGCACAATGGACATGTCACAGTTGCTTTACTGTCCCTTATAGGGGTCACAGAATTCTCCATTATATGACATGTGTTCTTTTTTACTGTTGTATGACACTTGAAGCTCACTATATGGATTTTGTGTAATGGAAGCGAATGCACCTGAGCATTCAGCTGTAAGACATCATCCAAAATAACTGCTTCATTGTTGCAGCATCTCCAAACACCACTTCAGCAAAGACAACCGTAATAGGCTCATGTCAGGCTGAGCTTTATGTGTGTGTGTGTGTGTGTGTGTGTGTGTGCGTGTGCGTGCGTGTGTGCCTGCCAATCAGAATCCTGACTTAGAAAAAAAGGATAAATGGCAAAGAGAGGGGGAAGTGAATCTGCAAACAGTTTCTTTTATTCTGTCTTCCCCATTTCTCTGTCGATCAACTGTCTGACAGGCTTATCCTGCCTCAGTCTGAATGTCTGCCTCATCTCCACACTCAAACAATGTCTCCAAAAAAAGAAAAAAAACAGATACAGGAGAGGATATATGTATCTCCCAAACCACCAAATAAAACTCTACTCCTGAAGACTCCTTCATCTGGCAGAGTGCTGCTGTATCTGCCTGCGTTTCAGTGCCTCGAGTCTGAAAAATGATCGCTTGCCACGTGGATGAAAAGAAATGATACAAAGGAAAAAATAATTGGGTTAATTTATTCATTTAAAATCTAAGTTTTTTTCTGGAGGCTACTGCTGTTATTTAAAACTCTCCGTTGATTTTCGACAGCCAACTTCAAAACTACTACATGCACACTCATGTTAAAATGTCAGTGGTTCTAGGAGTTTCTGACAATGCAGGTCATTTTAGTTTTCAAGATATTTGTCCCTAACATTTCTGCCGCTGTCCCAGTACAATGGATATTAAATGAGGTATCGCCACATTTTAAAAATATTTACAGCAATGTGTGTTCATAGAAACAATGTCAACGTTTGCACTAACACAGGAACAATAGGAACAAAAACAAGTTTTGAACCCCTTTTTAAACAAATTGATCCTGCATGGGTGTTCACCTAAAAAAACACATCTTAAGTTTTAATGTTTTCCAATTGGATTGAAAAAATATCTAATCAAAGAACTTAAGAAGTTATTGAAAGTAAGAATTTGACTTAATTCAAACCACTGTTTCTTTTTCTTTTTAACTCTATGTTTTATGGTCTGCCTTCAACAAGGATCATGCTTCAAAATCATAAAAACTAGTCTCAGTGGAAAAACTTTCTGCCAAACTAAAGTCAACAAACAGTCAATCCACATTGCTACTGTACACACCACAAGTGTGAAAGGTTAAAATGAAAAATACTTTACTTGTAATGTGAGTCAACCGCCCCTTTGTGAAAATAAAGAGCCGTGCATGCTCTATATAGCCCATCACCCTAATACATGTATTACTTACAGTACAAGTCCCTTGCCCATAATGACAGACTGACACTCTTAATCACACATTTGCTCTAAAGATAGAACAGCCAACAGGCAGCCAGGCAGCAATCATATCATTTCCTCAGAAAAAGGAACAGGAGGACTGCTCCTGCCTTCTTTACTAGCTTTTGCGTAGGTTGTTTCCAAAACAGAAAGCACAGGTCTTTAACAGCGAGAGACAACCTCCCTCATTAAGGTCCACATTAAAGAGAAGCAGTAGTTGACGTGTTCTTGACTGGTTTTGGAAGTGAGCTGATTGTGCTTGAGGCGAACACTAATTAAATCTCCATATGGCAACTTGTGCCGTGTCCACACTGGAGGAGTCACTCATGTGAGAGACTGCTCCCTGGCAGAGGGGACAAAAAGTGGCAGGAAACAAGGCTTTTTCCTCGGTTGTTTTCAGATGAAGGAAAGCAGCAGGGGAGAGAAATGGGGGTGAAAGGGACAATAGTGGAATACAAGGGGAAGTAAAAGACTAAAATATCCTTATTGACATCGTAGACAGGTACCAGGATTCACTGCCTAAACAAAATGTGCCACACAGATGTGGTGACAGGGGGATCAGCAGGGAGGATGGTGGGACGCAGCAACAAAGAGGTCCTTTCAGTCCAGGTCTCGCCTCATTCTCACCCAGGGTTGTATTGGCTGTCTTCATTGTTCCATCACAAAGCACACAGGTTTATTTGGAGAGAAAACTGGAAGCTCTCCCTGTCCACCATCATGACTGAGACACTGGCTTCAGCCAAGCCAGAGACATAACAGAGAATACACTGGGCACGCACATGATTTTACAGTCTGGACTGTCGCAGTTTGAGAGCCTGGTCAGAGTCAACAACAGGAAACATCCCAAAAAGAAGGTGTGATGGGTTTAATTGGCAGGATGTTGACATCTGATGGACCAAGCGCACTGTGCTTAGAAGCATCATAATTGGACAAACTGCAGTCTGGAGTGATTTTTCATATTCAGCATCTCTTTAGACTAATGACCACCAATCAAGGCAACACCCTGCAGAGAAAACCTCGTCAGTCACACTGCTACAGTTACAGAGACTCCGATCTGGTCTGATTTTACTTCCTCCGCCGCCTAAGTCCATAATTTGGCAGGTGACCAATAATCAGAGCTTTCAGAAATTCTGCATGACTTCTGTTAACTTCATAATTTGGCAGATGCAGGCATAATATACAAAACACATACAGAGATGAAGAATAGCACAAAACATACACCACATGTTTGGATAACAGAGGAAGGAGCAGATGTGACTGCACCCTTAGATGACCCTAATTACAAGTCATGCATCATTTGCATGGAGCGGGCAATACCTCGGAGCACAGCGACAAACACGCAATGACAGTATATTAGATGAATATTCAAAGAGCCATCACGTGGCTACACCGGTTGTTATCGGAAAAAGAAAGTCAATCGTGAAAAACATACACAGTAGTCATGACAAGCACTGTAACTCTGACCGCTGGACACGGTTGTTGAGCTAATTACTTATTAATCAACATGCTGAGCGGCAGCAGGATGCGGCTGATGGTCCTTGTTTACTTTCATGAGAGGTAAATGCTGAAGCAAAACTTTTCCTAAACCAAGTTCATCAGTTATCTGATGTTGAGATTTCACCACCAACATTTAATTAAGTTGTATCAATGTTATGAATGTTAATGAGAATCTGTCGGAACCTTTGCTGCTTAGCATACCTGCTTTTCATAAGAACCGATAACTAAGGTTATATAATGTCATTGTTGCCTTCCTACTGTGATTAATCACATTCAAACTACCAATATAAAATCTGCATGTAACTTATTTTAACATGGAAATAGATCTTAATATTTGATACGAAATATCTTTCAGTGTCTGGATAATAAAGGCAATTGTCAGTTGCAAAGACGACTGAGCAACGATGGAGAAATTCAGTCTGAATGTTAGAGAGTTTGTGCCCAAAATAATTAATGAAAGCATATTATCATATCATATTATGTTTTTATAATTTCTTATCCTTCCATGGTGCGTCCACACAGCATAAAGCCACTTTGGAACACTGGGCTGCTTCTGATGGTTTTAGGGTGATGTAGCATCAATGCATCATCACTAGCGTAAGACCAGTCTTGCATCTGCATGTGTGGGTCTGTCGGTCAGGACTGGAAACCTGATGTTCCTGCTCAGATACAGGTGAAGATGTTGCTGGTTCTCTATCACTGATGAGCTGTTGCAGTAAATGAGGAAGACATCCAGAGCTGCTCCTACTCATCAGAAGAAAAGGACTTTAAAACCATCAGAAGTAGTCCAGCATATGGAAATGGCTCTATGCTCTGTGGACACACACACACACACACACACACACCTTTTCTGAAGATTCACAACTGCCCTCTAATCGCTTGCGTTTGGCATTAAAACTTGCTGTCGTCAAAACCTGTGAACCTTGTTTGGAGGGGAATGGGGGTTGGGTTTTAGAGGAGTAGCCAGACACACAAACACACAAACCACTCTCCAAATATAGTAGTAGGACATGTCCATGACCTTGCTGCTCCTTTTATGACATCAGCACATAGTCATCAGCCGAGGGTGTATAAATTATGTTCAGTGGAGGATTAGACATGGATGAATAATATTTAAGTGATTAATGGATCGCAAATATTCTTCTGTTGACTAAAAAAGACAGGTAGTCTTTCTTTGAAATCAAATTTAGCCACAGAGCAGCTCCACAACCGTGAATCTGATGGACGTGATTATGTATTTAAAGCTAATTGTAGTACTTTACATGAAGACACAAATATGTACACTGCAATTTTTACTGAACAGGATGCTCTGATCAGCTCACATTAGACTGTGTGCACAAGATGCCTTGTTACCTTCTAGTATCTAAAAATAGTGATGACATCAACCAGTGTGTTAATAATAGTTGGTCAGAAGGGACATAAATTCATATTTTGATACCCTCCGACTCATAACAATGAGTCAGATTGTCTGCACGGAGGGGCCTCAGCTGCACAGAGCACAGCAGAGATGCTGCACATGATGGTCTCTTGCCACAGGGATGATGGGAAAATGCTCATTCTCATCCCGTGGGACACTGGTAACAAACCCATCAAGCTCTTTAATAGACCACGAAGCTGCCAAAGACAACTAATGCAGAATTATGCCACTGATGTTTCAGTATGGTGGACAGGAATTTTTTAACATACTCTTGAAAGGAAAAAGCAAAAAATACTAAAGCTTCAAAATAAGATTTTGTGAAGCACTTTGTAACCTAGTTTAGATTAGCACTATGCAAATAAAGTTATTATAGAACTGAACTGAGATTGTCAGAGGAAAAAATACAACAAAGTAATATGATTATAAATATGTTGGGGCAAAATGTTTGCTCCTGAGTAAAGCTTGGGTGTTTAAACTGTTCTTTATGAGCAGAGAATGATAAACATTTGATAAATAGCAATTTACTCTTAGTTCTTGATTCTTGTTCAAATGCTGCTGTAACTAGAAGAGCTGCTAAAACAATTTTCACTGTTTTAATGTTGGTGACAATTTTGAACATTGGTTGCAAGAAGTCAGTTATTTTTCCTCTGAGAATAAAAGGCGGGACCTTTATTGGTTGACTGATCAAATTTAAACCCTAGCATACATTTCTCATACAGTGACCCAGAGTTCTCAGAAACAAGTATCTTGGCTTCTTAATAGCATTTTCACAACTCCACACCCTCATTTACAAACTGCAGAACAGGACTGTTTTCACACTTTAACTGTCGATAGATTTTTGTAGACACACAGGCCTGAGAGTTAGGTAAATTTACTTAAGTGTGAGACCTCCTTAGAAAAACACCTTAAAGTAAGGGAGGAAATGTGAAACGTTACAGGAGCAATAATAGTTGCACTTTTTAACTCCATTTGCAAGCTGCATATCGACCCAACCAGTGTTAATATAGTAAAAAGCCTCTCCTCTGTTATAAAAGAAGGACAGCGTATAGTTTTGTCACATGTGCATGTCCTCATGCCAAAGCAGACATGACTCTCTGCCTCTCAAATGACTGAAAAAGAAGTAGCCAGGGGCTGTATTCAAGTGGACTGATTGTGAAATGCCGTGACAGCAGTTTACATAAAATCTCTAAACGTGCCACTGACTGGTCACGTGATCAGTTGGCGTAAGGTCGGGCGATCCCACCAAGGTGAGTCACTGACCCCTTTATTGCAAGTATTTTTGTGCAACAAAATGTCAAGACATGTTCCAAAAAACCCATACTGCAACAGAACGCACGTCTCTTCCAGTGTGTCTAAATGTGTGGCATGCAAACAGGAAGTGAAACCCGAGCAATCACACAGAACAAAAAGACCAACACTTTTTAGACGCCTAAATCATCAACTCAGCAGGGAAGGAAAACAAACAGTCTGCAGAGTGAAGCACACAAAAAGCAGCAGATGTACAGTAAGTTCTGGACAGGAAGTGTGGCTTCTGAGAAAAGAAAGTTTTGACATGTTCGACTGACCGATTACTCAACCGTGTTCTAAGTAAAGTCTTTCTAAGTGGTTTTGGTAGTAGGTTGCAACCAAGCTTTAACAAACAAATAAATCACATTGTGCACTGTGGGAGTGATTTAAAATGTAGATCTTTGCTTTAACTTTGGGCACCACAGCCAGACTATGAGAGCTTGACAAGTGACAGATCATGATATTTATTTGTGTCAAAAGGAGCCAACACAAATTCAATGTCTTCCTTATTTACTCCTTTTCCACCCATCATATCACTTGGCAACACACGTCTAACCCATCATCACCTGCTACCACAGACAGCAGTAACACTGTTTAACACCTATAACGGTTGTCTGCTGTCCTATGAGGCATCCGGCATCATCTCATTTGAGCAAAAGACGCAGGGTCAGATGTGGCCTGAAGGGGTGGGTGGGGGGGTTGCTAAATGTTGAGATTTACCAGAGCGAAGAGGGGCCAGACAGTAAGGTGTGAAGATACAGATGGACCATATGCTGGTGGGGTCCAGCGTCCGCTCCACTGAACAGTGAGTAAGAGGCCTGCTGCCGTCACGTCTGCCTCTGAACACAGTTTTCTACCTGCAGCCAAGCTGGCCGTGTAACATGACCCAACATTAGATCCACTTTAATTGACTGGCAGAGCGCTCACAACTGCAAAGGTCACTAACGTGCCTGTGAAAAACACCAGGGGTTTATCTATGATACAAGGATCAAATCATTACAATAACAATTATTTCTTGACACAAGAAATCCCGGATGGTTATGATAAAAAAAAAAAACAGCAGGAAAATAACTAGAGAGAAGTTAGAAGATGTCATGTTGCGACATGGGGTAAGTCAGATGTACAGTCAGAAATTTGCTGGAGCTGCCGTACCACTGCTCACAAGGGATGTTGCCTCAAGGGTCCCTCAGGTTGAGGAGCAGAAGATCCTTTTAATTTCAATGTTTATCTTCAGAAAAGGTCGTCCATATTAAACAGGGATTAATGAGAAAATGAATATCTGGGAGAACATGATCACAGAGCACCTTGACAGGCTGTTTGGGAAATATGCTGGTATTGCACTGGACTACATTACACAGACGGCTCCTTCTAATATGTTGTGCGATAAAAACAAGGATGAAAATGTCAAGGAGAAATGAAAAGACAAACTGAGCGAATAATGAGTTTTTAAATTTTTTACTGAACAACAAAATCCAGAAGAAACACTTAAAAAATACCAAATGAATGTGTCGCTGGCTGTCATTCATCCATCAGTTTACCTATCACCAGTAGCCTCCATCTGGTAATCATGCTAAATGGAGCTAAATAAGCTGAATTACTGACCTGATGGGTTCTGCACTTCCTGTTGGCCATAAAAGTAAAAGGCAACATAAACATGGAATATCAGTGGAATGAAGATATTAAATATCATCCACATGTCAGAAGTGTATGACCATTTCTTGGCTGAAACAAGTGATTTAATGGAGCCGCTTAACAGTCGTATGTTTGTTTGTTTGGCCGGTGAATTGACACCATTCTAGATGCATTTTAATTATGAAAAATGATTTAGTCATTTGGAGCATTTTTTAATCGCAGATTTCTCTGACAGTCTAACAGACAAAACAGGGCTACTTCTGTTGTTTGCCTGTGACTTCCATCAGCATTCAGCAACAATGCTGGGCCATCTCGCTCAATTCATACATCTCACAAGAGACGTCATATATCAAGAACAAGCTCTAACACTTGTCAAAGGTTTTCCAGAGGGCCCTGAGAGCCCCCTTTCAATTCGCCTTGGTTCCCACACCTACTGCAACAGTCCTCAAACAGAATCACAGATCCACATTCTCAGGACGTTTTCTCTGTCCAAATTCTCAGGTCACCAGCCTCAAACCCTCTACCCCTCTTCATCCAAGAGAAAAAAACAACAAGCTAAAAACAATGCATCCATTAAGGGTCTCTCTTTCTGGAGAGAGGTATTTGGGTAGCCAGCCATAAAGAGGAACGGGGCAGTTTTGGAGAGGGGACGGGGGCCATTTTGGGGTCGACATGGCATGAAATTGAATAAATAAATGAAGAAATCCCCTCTTTGTGGCCTGAGTGCAGCAGAGCCAAAGAATGGCCCATGGCGTTGCCACAATGAGGGACCCCAGTAAACCTTCGCAAACTTCTTTCTTTCTGAAGCTGTAATTCACATCTCTCCCAAACCCTCTAAAAACTCCCTCTGCTCCCACCCAACCAGTCCCTCGCTGTCTTCCAAGAGAAACCCCTTTTTGGCAGAGCCAATCACCAAAACACAAAGTCTTCTTTGAGTGTTGTCCAGTTTTTTTTCTCCCCCTCTCACTCACTTCCGCTTTGAAGCGCTTTAAACTTCAGGGCTTTTTGAACTGCTCACATGGGCGGAAACTTGACACGACAGGGGATGAGACAGTGTCTCAACAACAGAGGACAGACAGACAGCACTGGACCAGGGACTTCCTGTTAAAGACTGCCTACCCATCGAGCCCATAGCAGCTCTGTTGCTTTCATGAATGGATGATGTACAAGATCAATATCTAGTATTATAGCAATAAAAAGTTTCATATTTTCAGTCCATACAATGCTGCTGTCAAAATTAAAACAGTAACAACTATATTTTCTCTATCCTGTTTTGCCACATGCTTTTTTCACAGTGGCTGCTTATAATGAATGTGCTTTAAATATCAATTATGATACCTCCACTTTTTCACGTAGCTTCTGTTAGACAATTACAGTCTTTCTTAATTCTGTCTCTCATTCCACATCTATCAGGGCAAAAAACAGTGTGACAAAAGGTGTGACACTCGCTCTCACACACTCCCCTTGTGACAGTGACAATAGAAATAGCTTGCAAAGCCATTGGTGAGGAAGATCTATTTTTATACGTTTCTACCATTTCTGCACCGACTTTTAAAAGCAGTTCATGCTTCTATATCAACCTGTACATCTGTTAAGATGATTGAACTTTATATCAATGTGACATGTTTATTAATGACCTTCACGTCTACACAGCTAAAATGACACTTTCTCTTCACAAGTTCATCTTGACTAAATCAACTAATTTCATTTCTACTGGTGCTGACCCTCAATGGAGGTTTGTCTGGCTTTCCTGTTGAGGGGTGACATGTGGTGATCTGGAGATAACATCACGGACCAGATTGCAGAGGCCATCTGGACGTTTGGATGCATGTTCTTTTGGTGCTACAGACGTAGGCATCACAGACTGGATCCAAGCATGAGAGCACAGTGTTGAGAGAGACATCGGAGATGTGCAAAGCTTTCAGGGAGAGGATGTAACCCATCTAAGCTAAACTGTTATTTCAGAACAAAAACATGTTTGCTTTCATACAGTAGATATGTGATAAAGAAACACCAAACTAGGCATGCCGACACCTGGCATTCAGCTGGGCAGTCGTAAACAGCGTCATGGGCACAGACACAGAGAAAAGAGAGGGGAAGAAATAAATGAGTATCCAACACTACACAATAATGGTAATTTGGCAAAGCAGGAAAGGGGAAGATCATAGAGAGCAGCCACTGTTTCTAACTCAAATAGTACTTACCAACTTGATAGAGAACAGTGTTAATTGGACAGACAGACAGAAGGACGGATGGATGGATGGACGGACAGACAGACAGACAGACAGACAGACAGACAGACAGACGGACGGGCAGACAGACAGACAGCTGCTAGTTAAATCCCTTTCTGATTGTGTTACCTCTGAAACCACTGATGCAAACGACCTACATTCATTCAACTTCTCGTTTTTGGCAACCACTAATGCAACTGGCACACATCTTAGTTTCCACCTGAAAGTGATGCTTCCAGGATAATTCATCTCTGTGCAAGCTCAATTATCACAGTGTGGAACGTAAATTATGAGACTGAAAAGAACAAGAAGAAGAAGAGGAGACCACTGTTCAGGTCAAATCCACATAAAACCAAGGATAGTGATAATCGTGAGTTGGTAAAAAATAATCTGTGAGGACATTTTCTTTTAAATAATAAGAACTTGAAACCATGCAACTTTTTATTTTAAACATTTTACTGTTGAAGGGAAGTTAATTTCAGTAAATTCTGTGTGTAATTTATTATTATACTGTTGATATATTATTTTATTTGAAATAAAAACATGATATTCTGCCATTGAAAAACCCATACTGTACAACCTCTACTATTGACCAGCTTTTTTCTTTCACAGCTATTCTGTAAAAGATTCATGTCAATCACATTTAAAGACATAAATCCCCCCCATAAACTGGCAGATGTGATTCTTCATGTAAATTTTTTTACAGTTTCAGCACATCAGCACAAAATCAGTTAGTTGGCAAACTGTCATCAGAAAGAATGAATGCCAAAATAAAAGCCATTCAGCAACCAGGCCAAAGAATTTATCAGCAGCGGTCATGAAAATAACAACAGCCTCTGTAACTCACAGGGTTCAATAAAAATAATTGGTGTAACTATAAAGTTCTCCGTGTATAGATGTAACTAGAAGAGTTAATCCAGCAACGCTCTTCGACTTCCCACCACTCCACACCTCTCATTTAGGCTGTAACACAAAGAGCTCTGACACAATTCTCATTTGGTTTTGTCACAACACACTCACAGTATCAACAGTCTTTGCGTCGACATTGAAGAGCAGACATGAGCCTGGAGACCCAAAACCAAAAGAGAGGAGATTAACTAGAAAAGAAGAATCATCTTATGCGAGGATGACTGGTCACCAGCTTTATTTTGGAGGAGAAACAAAACACTAAATGTTACTTCAAAGTGCATTTCCGTACCATGGAACAAAAAAACAACAGAAGACCTACTTAGGAGTGTGTTGGGTGGTGTGTGTGTGTGTGTGTGTGTGTGTGTGTGTGTGTGTGTGTGTGTGTGTGTGTGTGTGTGTGTGTGTGTGTGTGTGTGTGTGTGTGTGTGTGCGCATGCTTGTCCTTCTTTGTCCCATTGTGTCATGTGAACAGTTTCCTGGCTGGGCAGCGTACAGGCCAGGCATTTACTCTGACCCGCCCTGATCCAGCAAGATATCGTAACGTCTAGTAGTATAACCCTAAAATGATCTATAACATATTCTGTAACTTCAGGAAGCTTTGAGTAAAGGTGTTTAATTCTTGTCTGTTTTAGTTTTGCATTTTTCTATCAGGAGAATGACCTCTGACCCCTGAAAGAAGCCACACATCTGGTTGTATTTGAGAAAGCTAACAAACATTGTAAGCCTGCTGCCACAGTATTTAATGCAAACAGGAAGCTCTGAGGGGAGAGACTTTGTCAAGACATTCTGCAGGTATCCATCCATCCCATGCATGCACCCCTCGAAAGTGGACTAAAAGACCATGGGGCACCGCCACTGCACCCAGTGCTAACCCTGAGAAAGTACGTGTCCCGACTTTGTCCAGGTCATGATCTCCAAAGGGACATTAGGGAGCTCATGTTGCCGCGCTTTTACAATTCAGGCCAGGTCACCCATTGTATCGTATATCAGCCTGTTGAAAAGCCCTCCACAGAGCCTTTCACACACAAGCACACAGCAATGGTGGCTCTTATTGGATGTTTGCTTCCATCATAAAAATGTCCCAAACAGCCCAAAAGTCTCTCGATCACATTCTTGACACCACCCGATCTAATGTCTGACAGAAGAATCCGTGGGCTGATATGATGCCTGACTACAGATCAATGACTTCCTGAGTTCCACACAAACCTCAGATTCCGCACTCCTGAATAAACTCACCTTTTTAACAGTGTAAACATTAACAAGGAACTAATCAAAGAAAATACTTTCATACGTTTAAACCATAGACTGTATGTAAAGAGGTTTAAACCAAAAGGAAATAGATTCCCCAAAACACACCCACCTCATACTGATCACGCAGAATGACTTTAATACTATGCTAATTCATGGCTGGAAGAATCCACAAACATCTATTGCGGAGGGAGGGGGTGGAGGGGCTGGGGTGTGGGGGTTGACATCATGCCTCTGGGTGTTACAGTGGTTTAGACTTGTTAACTTGAATTCTTAAAATTCCTGCTGCAGTCCTATGCCTCAAAGAAATGGCTTATCAACACACATGACTTTAAAAAAAAGCACTAATATTGAGTTGGAAACTGGCATTGACAACCCCCCTCCCCCATTTATGCAACAACCAGCAGTGAAATGAATTTGGTCTGCCACTGCAGCCGCACTGCATGGCACCAAATGGCAACGTACATCATTAATATGTGTGCACAAAAGGCAGCTCGGTGGTTTTTGCACTGACTTGGGTAATGGCGGTTCTGTCAGTCTTAGGCTAGATAGACACTACTACGTTTCATTTGAAAACACATCCACTCTGCAACGGATACGTCTGGTGTCCACGCTGCTCCGGAGTTTTGAAACGCTGCTGGCCCTGTTTTAGTTTTATCGCTTCAGGGCTGCTTTTTAACGTGGACGGGCTGAAACTGAGATGTTTGGACACGATGATGTAGACACTCATAACCACTTGCTGATTTGTGACATGAGTCCCCTTCCGAAAGAAAACAACCAGCATTAGCCTCGGCTACCAGTGTAAGATGCAGCATGGATAATCAATTCCAGCATTGCTGACCCTGTTGTCTTTACTAACTGCTGCTCTTCCTTTTTGCCTATGCTGCTTCTTGTCTGTAGCCTTGCTCTTTCTGCAAGTAACAACCAAATGCTTCCTGTTTACACCAGCGTGCGCATGCCCAGTGTACGTGAGTGGTCACATAATATGCATGTTCGGCATTAGTATGGACAGGGATTAAAACTGAGTCAAAACCCTGATGTGGAAGGAGATAATTTTAAACACCATTTGCAAATGAACGTAGAAGTATGAATATAGCTTTAGTATGCAAACATAAACATGAAGTTCAACGCCTGTTCACCGGGAGCAACCTCTCTTTTACAGGAACACCCTGATCACATTCACACAGTTAAGACACACAGTCAGCAACCACCAACTACAACCACAGTCTGAGCAGCTGGCCACTGAGCAGCCCCTCTCTTCTTCTGGTTATGGGCGATAACATTTAGCATGACTGATTAAATGGGAAGTTACAATATTTTTAAACCAAAACATATAAAGCACGCAGCAGAAAGTTTAAAGCCCAGTAATAATAAAAACCCTCACAAAATCCCAGCAGCATGCCATTGTAACTGCTCTACCTGCTGTTAGGATGGGCCCTCCCTCCTCTCGCTATATATGTGATGTGTGTATGACTTCAGCAGGGCTAAGGTTGCAGTGAGCTGAAACCACCAGCGTTGTGGCCGTGATGATAGTTAGAATCTGAAGCTATTTATACCCCCCCTCCCCAGCTCAGAGAAACTCGATGCTGGTCTTTCCCACTCAGTAGGGAGGGAAGGAGAGATGGAGCGAGGAAAAAAAGAAAGTTAAGAGGTACGCACAGGCTCAAGTTTGAAGAGGAAGCTCAAGGCTGACTTCCTGCATGTGAGTCTTCCAGGGTACAGGTCACATGGCGTCTTCTGTGTTTGTGAGCATGTGCTCTTGTCATCCTGTTTGCTTAGAGGGGCTTGTCAACAGTGACTCCAGGTGCACGTACAGAAAGATTAACAACAGCAAAGGATGAGAAAGCGGTGAAAAAAAAAACTGCAGCTATACAGTGAATGTGCAATCACATACTCGAAACTCAATATCATTTATCCACACAAACACACATCAGTATTAGACCATGTGTAACCTCAAGCGTGTGTGGCCTAAAGCAAAAAGGTCACAGAGGGCAGAATTTCCAGATGTTTCCTATTATCCTGCAGCACTGACAAGACCTTCCTGGACACCCCTCTCTCCATCTCTCACTTCTCCGAGTGGAAAATGGAGGTCGAAGGCTGACTAACTTATTGGCCACACAATTCCCCTGTTGTATTAACTCAACAGGATTCACTATGACATGGGTCAGTGTGGCAAAAAGAAATCAAGCAACCTTTAAATTGGCAAACTCCCATTTTATGGTTTTGAAGGAAAATCCCTCAACTCTACCGGGTATGACGCCACCGACCGTATTCCTGACACTGATGGTCATTGTGGCAGGGGAAATCCGGTTGTCTGGATTAAATCAACAAAGCATTGCCCTGAAGAAAATCCCAGCTAATCTATGTCACTAAGAAATTATCAATTCACAGAGTTGCAACAAAAGCTTGAAACGAGCAGTTATCACCAAAAACTTAGAATTGAAAAGGAATCTGCTTGTTTAAATGAGGCCGCTAGATTAAGAGATTGGCAATGATAGCGCTGAGCAAAATGAATCCCCTAATCCCTCTTTTCACACCCCCAACCCCCTTCTCACCTCTTCTCCTCCCACCACCCCGACATGCTTCCCTCCAGCACATTAGATGAGCTCGTTGGCACTGGTAATTGCCAGGGGATGAGTGACATGCAGAATGGCTAAGATGCCAAAGCCATGGATAACCATCTCTTTTGTGTGTCACTGCAATCATTGCGATTGATAAGCGATGCTGCACGGAGGCTAAAGATCCAGGAGGTTCGCGGAGGAGCACAAAGGGAGGTGCAAAATAAGTCAGCGATAACGAAATGAAGAATGATTTAGGCGGTCAACGGCTAGCTGCCACTCTGCCGTGGACACGAGGAAATAATCCCAGTGAGACGGAGGAAATCCAAACCATCAGGTGCTCAAATAAGAAGGAAGCTGAGGGCCTCTACACAAAAAAAGCACTTGGAAATAGGGATGTATTCTACACTTAAATGTTTGAATATACTCAGAGTGGCTACAATGGAGTTTGACAGCAACATTGAAAACACTGAAACCTAAAACCTTGCTGTGCTTTCAGGAGAAGTATAAATTGACATTTATTGGCTGGGAAAAACATCACTCGCTGTTTCACTCCCACACTGTCTCTGTCTCATGTACATGTATAACTTACAGAGGACATGTAAACAAACCAAACGTAGGGTGTAACAGTGACCATCCACTTTTAGAAAGGCTCTGGTTCCAGAAGTAAGTTCTCATTCATTTTCTCCATTGACGTTCCTGGAACCAGGCCCACCACCTACAAGATGAATCGTGACCCTAAAACATTTCATCCAGAGCAAAGAATACTGCAGAAAATAGAAAGAAGGCAAAGGTATATAAAGAGTATAGGAACTAAACATCCCATAAACCAATGCAAATGATCCCTTCTAATGACTTCCTGCAAGGAATTTAACCATGAGATTTGTAACAATATATTGTAGTTTGTGTCGTGTATGTATCTATATAGTGTTTCATATAGTGTATAGTATAGTCACCTAGTGTAGTAATGCTGATATGATGTGTACAGCTGTGCTAACTGTGAGCTCCACCAATCAGAGACGTTGCTCCTACAATTAAGGATTGTGGGTAGTTTAGTGTAGTGTTTCTCCTTGACATTGTGAATTGATGGTTACAATCTTACAGCTGCTAATCAGCATCAGTATTAAATGAAGTATCCAGGCGGCAGGTTGAGAAAGAGCAGACACTCAAAAGATACGCAGACAATTTATCATCACAGAATAATTCAATGAATGAATGCACTCTATTCATTTCCCATCACTGCGTTAGCATCTTCACACTGAGGGACTACGCATCCCTAACCAACTATCCCCCCACCCTGAACCTCTCTATCTTTACTGAAACCATATGCTCTGAGCTCCCACAGCCAGACTTTGCTTATCAACACCACTGTGAGCTACATGGTGACAAAGCCTCGGCTCCTGCTGAGGGAAGGGGAGCACGCTCGGCCGGGCCCTGGATGGAGAGTACTGGGGGAGATTTACTGAGGATTGGAACAGGGGCCTTTGTTACAAATGTTTCCACCTTTAGGTATCTAAGCCATAACACTTCCCTATAGTCGTCTCACATGTACACAGAACATATCCTCATCACATATAGCATGCTATTGGCATCAAGCTTGTTGCCATGGTATTGTATGTGCCCATATGTGAATGACTCGTAATTAGGGCAATCCCATCCATGCATTTCAGCCTAGAGAAATTCTCGTTAGATGGTACAAAAACACAACATGTCTGTTTGTGCAACACAAAGCAGTGGAGCATGACTGGTTTAGCCTTTCTTAAGCCCCTACTCCTTTGGTCAAAAAACCCACTTACACCCACCAACATCTGGTTTTTGTCTGCAGTGGGAATGGATACAATCGGCATTCACTCCCGGGTCAAATGATTCTGCATTAGACACAACAGTGATGGAAACAAAACAACTGGGAGAACGTGCTAATTACTAATTGGCAAGGCGAGAGAGACCCTCAGTTTTCGGTGCATTTGTAACGTCAAACGTGACACACGGGGGAAGAAAAAAAAAGAAAGGCAAACTCCTCTAATGGCAATGGGAATGGAGTCAGTTGCCTTTTTTAGCGTGTTTGCCCAAACAAACTCATACGCCTGCTTATTTTGGTGTCAGAGGTATTTTACCACAAACACACTTGTGCAAGAGCAGAATTTTTACACACAATTTACCACGAATCCTAACGAAAATCTTCAAAATGTGGGTTAAGTCTTGACACTCAAGATTGGCTGCAGCCGTATTAAGGGCATTCTATGCAAAGATGCTGGAGATAACAGAATTCCCCTCAAGCCCACACACATCACTCCGCTCTGTCTCTTCATAATATGGCTTAAATCAAAAGATGCCAATTGATGTGATGATGTGGAGGAGCACAGTGGGGGAGTCTGGCACTGACAGTTTTCAGATGTCCACAGGAGAGAAAAAAGCTCCCAGACTTCTCAGATAAATCAGCTGGGCTTTGTCTTTATCATTATGCCAGAAGTGTGGTGGGGGGGGGGTTGTCAAAGTATTTCCCTATGCCGCCTGGTCTGTCTTGTAACAGAAGATAAGCCTCGACTGCCTCTTGTGTAACTGAGAAGGAAAGCAGTGTCACAGGGACTGGCCCCCAAATTTCATAAGATCCTTTTATCTAAACAGAAGTTAAAAAGTTAGAACACATCATCCTGGAGCAGAACTGAGTGGGTATCATTCTGAGAAAGTCACGCATTGTCAATTAGACAACTGGACGATCATTAAATAGCCTGTCTCAGCGACAAAGACAGGAGGAAGTTCTAAACATGTGACAGTGCAAGAGAGAAGAGGGAACTGTGACTTTGTTTTCTTCGACAAATACTTGCCAGATTTTTTTTAATGAATGCTGAATCATTAGCATGTTCATAAGAAACATGCTTTCATCAGCAGGTTAAAAATGTTAACATTCAAAGGGTGCAGGCTTTTTAAAGAGTCAGCAGGGTGGCCAAGAAACAAGATAGTCTGAATCCCCAACCGGCTCAGGGGTGATGTTTTGCAGCTGACCCTGACCTTTGACCGTGTTGAGGATGGGGCAACAACAAGAGGGGGATTCCATTCTGGCCCAGTCACACAGTCACATTGCTGCTCTGGCGTGAAATTAAACCAATTCATTCAGTCAAAGTTAAACCTCACACCCAATTTTTCTGAAGCAGAACCACCTGCACTAACCAAATACCTCACATGATGAGGCAAAGCTGGCAAAGGGAGAAGGAGGATGATGAAGGAGAGTGACTAATGGAAAAAGTCTCTCTCTCTCTCTCTCTCTCTCTCTCTCTCTCTCTCTCTCGCAGGTGGGAGCCAACCTCGATGATGTTGGTGTCTGACAGGGAGCGTGTAAAATCACCAGGACATTCACTCATCAGCAGAAGCTGGTGGTGTTGTGCAATGACTGAACATGTAAGTGAGCGTGCTGAAATGAGTCCTTATCTGTGACTGGACGAAGAAGACGGAGGAAGAGGAGGTGTGGTGGTTCTGAGGTTCTGAATATCTATTTATTTGCAGAGACACTGATTCTTCTCTTCGATTGTCTTGAACCTGAGCTTTAACACACAATAGTGAGGTGTGAATGATGGCCCCCCCACCCCACAAACGCATGGCTCCAGCAAGGAAAATGAATAAATCCATGAATACCACGAGGCTGAGATGCAGCAGTTAGACTCTTTCTATCAGACTGCACCTCACATCTGTATGAGGACATCCACACAATCAGCAGCTGTACACTGTGCACAACTTTTGTTTACATACGCACACATGTTTGTGTATATAAGTGTTTGTGTTGTTATATATATATACACGGGATTGAAAAGTTAAGCTATTAGAAGCTTCCATCCTTGTGGACAGAAGGTCAAACCAAACTCCATACGAATTTCTCGTCATCTATCGCCATACCCCATCCGTAATCTGCGCCAGAGGGGGGAAATATTAAGTGTACTTTTTTCTTGTAACGGGTGCCACTTCATATTTTGTTTATTAGCCGAATTCAAGAGCGTAGCATGCTATTTAATACAACGTCTCCAGCGTTTTAATAAAACTCACGAGACGTTCGTGTTCACCAAAAGACGAAGCGACATCAAATTCAAGGATCGATGACTGGAGTTTGGGGTGGCGGTCTGCCCGTGCGATGAGCAACGTGAATGGGGAATATGTCAAACTTACCGACTGGAGGAAAAACAGCGTCCGAACATAATCCCTCTCCGTGTTGAGCAGTTCATTTAAAACACAGAGCCGGAGCCGCTGCTGTCGGTCCGAGTCCTTGGCGGCGTGGACACCGTTCTCATGATGCCCGTCGTCCTCCTCCATGGTGGGAAGTCAACCCGGGGAAAGGTCCGCTCTGTGCCGCAGCGCTCTTCTTCTTCTTCAGGTAGATCCACGCTCCGCCGGGCTGTTGCTTCAGTCCATGTTGCAGCAGCAACTTTCAGCTCCCTCCTCAAACTGAACACACGCCCTGCAGGAGTGATGGACCGAAGCACCACACACACACACACTAACACACGCACACTAACACGCACACACACCGGAGGTGAAAGTTACAGCCGCGGAGCAAGCAGCGGAGAGAGATCCGCTGTGTGGCCGATACACACCAGCTGAGAGCGGGGAGGACGGTGGAGGTTCAGCCCCGGACCCGAGGGGGGGAGAGGAGGAGGAGGAGGGACACACACACAAACAACCACACACACGCAGAGAGAGAGAGAGAGAGAGAGAGAGAGAGAGAGAGGGGGAGAGGGAGGGAGAGAGTGAGAGAGTCATATCTCCATGGCTTAACTTTGACTTATATTGATTTCCTGGAGATCAACTGTAGTTACTTCTCACTTAACCTTTACATAAACCTAATTTTAAACTAACCTTAATTTAACCTAAACTTAAACTAGCATGAACCTAAACCTAACCTTAAACTAAATCCAACCTGAACCTAACTATAACCTAAACCTAACATTAAACTAAATCTAACTTTAAACTAAATCTAACCTTAAACTAAATCTAACCTGAACCTAACTTTAAACTAAATCTAACCTTAAACTAAATCTAACTTTAAACTAAATCTAACCTTAAACTAAATCTAACCTGAACCTAACTTTAAATTAAATCTAACCTTAAACTAAATCTAACCTGAACCTAACTTTAAACTAAATCTAACCTTAAACTAAATCTAACCTGAACCTAACTTTAAACTAAATCTAACCTTAAACTAAATCTAACCTGAACCTAACTTTAAACTAAATCTAACCTTAAACTAAATCTAACCTGAACCTAACTTTGAACTAAATCTAACCTGAACCTAACTTTAAACTAAATCTAACCTTAAACTAAATCTAATCTGAACTTAACCTTAAACAAACCTTGGACCACACACACAACCTTATACTTCTATCTCAGTGAGGACACTCATTGGCAAAATGCAAACCCTTGCCCCTTACCCACTCTTACCCACTCTTACCCACTCTTACCCATCACAGTAATTGCCTTCCCCTAACCGTTACCTTAACCCCCCCAGGGAGTGGGTTGGACACTGGAGCGGTTGAGTTCAGATGGGCTGGTCAGTGGTTAATTCCTCAATTATTATTTCTTACCATCTTTAGAAATAGTCACTATGTAACATCAGATTTGCCAGATTACAAACAAGCTAATAGATACAATTGGTTTATTCTTTGTTAGAAAGTTAATATGTACTTTGTATGTGCTGCAAATTAAATCGAATGGAGAAAATCAACCACGTGACTGTGACAGTATGCTCACTGGATGTTAATGATCAAACATCCTAACCCTAGAAAAATAAATGTAGCCTATCCTTGAATCAACAATGCTTTTCCAGAACTTTTGGGCATTTCATGCTTACAAATATAAAGAATTAAAAACACAGATTTAAATGAAATCATAAAAAGCATGAATTGCACAGTAGTTAATTATCTTTATAGAGCCACACTAATGTTAGCAGTCAAAAGCAAATAAGCTTGAAAGTTAAGAAATGAGTTATGTTTTTTATTTAGAAGAAATTAAACAAAGAACCAGACAAGACTTTTAACTAAATATTTTGAAATAATAAATCTTATTGAATATATTAAATGAAGTTAGCTCAACATTTAGGCCCCTGCAGTCTGTCACAGTATCCAACGTGTTGCTAGCTGGTAAATTCAAGAGAAAGGCGCCCTCT
The DNA here is from genome assembly GCF_024713975.1 of Paralichthys olivaceus. NCBI lineage: Eukaryota > Metazoa > Chordata > Actinopteri > Pleuronectiformes > Paralichthyidae > Paralichthys > Paralichthys olivaceus. The sequence goes on from NC_091098.1 coordinate 7,709,260, forward strand.
GGTGGATACAGATACAAGTGTACCACTCACTCACTTTCAGGTCTCGTAAACACTTTGTAATTATTTCCCTGAATACTTTACATACTTTACACGTTGACTTGTTTGTCTTCATTATTAAGTCAAGCGTGATCTTTCTGTTGCAGCATAAACACACATTATTGACAGTTAATGGTCTCACACCTGCCGAGCGTGGTTGTGGCTGCAACCATAAATAAAGGAGGGGAATCATTAGTCGCTAGTCAGCCAGACGAAAAGAAATATTTTCAGTTACAGTCGGTTATAATTCGATACGGCTCCGAGGCCTGGAGGCTTAGCTGCGGCATCTTTTCAAGTTGTATCAAGTAATACTAAATAATACTAGGCTTTTATTCTCTGTCCCTTTCACACCAGACCACAACAAACGCCACAGGCTACTATCATTCAGTTTGTGGTATAAATATTTATCATACAGTAACTGTGTATTTAATTTGGCTCCCAGTTATCAGAGTCAACTGAGATCTAAATCTAGATCTCAGGGTAGATAATGTTATATTATTATATTAATTTTATTCCTTATATAAATCATGTGAACAAGAAGTGAAATATTAGAAATGGGAGAAATTAAAAGCTCAATAATAGTTTTAATTGATGCATGTTACATTCAATACCCATTGTGATCCTCCCACACATAATTGCATACATACATAGCTTTTTCTCGCCGTCTCAGATGAATGCAACACATAACTTGTAAATGCCCTACACTTTCATATATTTACATATCATTCTCCACTTCTGTACATGGCAAATCCTTATATATGATCAGAGGAGTAACATAGGATACAATGTATGACTGATTGTATGTAGTTTCTTTGAAGCATATTTAATGTACTTTTTTTTTTTCCTTCCAAAAAAAAGGCATGTGCATAAAGCACCATCGTAAAAAGTGAGTCACACAGTTAGACATGATAGGTTTAAAAACTCGCCAGCGCCTTTTCTTCATTCATAATTCACAAGATAAAACTCTTCCTTCAGCAGGGTTTTCTTTCAAAATGCACAAAAGTACAAAAAGACATGGAAGGGGAACCACAGGGAATAGAAAATAAAACAGAAAATGTGCTCAGTGCATTAAGACTTTCCAATACAACATAAGAAACGAGAGGTGTTTGCCCTGTTCTATCTCTGTGATAAATAAATTCACATTGTTACAGGCAGACAGTGAGGAGAGCTTGAATAGAGACCAAAGTACAGTGAGTGAACAAAAATGAAACTGTGAAGCCAAAAAAATAAACATTTGTGAAGGCAAAACTGCTAATTTCTGGGTTCAATTTTCTCTTTCTGGGTTTAGAATAAAAAAAATACATCTCTGATCAAGCAAGACGGACGTTAGATAACGCTGTTAGCTACAATGATTATTTTGGCCACTGAATACATCACCATAGATTTTGTAGACACTTCAAATGTGCCGTGGTTCTGTTTGGTATCAGCAGAATGGAGGTCTGCACGGCAACGCTCGCTTCAATGCTTCTGGATTGAGATGTGGTGGGGGACGATCATTAAAACTGCATAGAAATGAGCGACGGTGTGTGGACCTCCATTTCTTCTCTGCCTCCACTTCAATTCATTGGTTCAGCACCTGTTTGTTTTATGGGAAGTGCAAATCTATGACGCTAAAATGTGTTTGTGGTCATTTCATGATCAGCTCTGTGATCATCAAGTGCAAACTCCAGGAGCTCTGTCACTGCTTGAGCGGTACACACTCTGGTTACCGAGCTTTGACCGAGATTGAAATGTTCAAAACCGAATTATCGACAAAATTCATCATGAAATGCTTTCTATGGGACGTTTAAGGGATGGTATGACTTCTTGTAGTGTTGATTATTAGGGTACATGTGCATACACACACACACAGACACACACACACAAACACACACAGTGCAGTGGCTGCTGTGAGATGGGATGACTTTCAGACTGGCACAGAGACAGTGCAGGTATCAAAATGACATCCACATACAGTAATAGAACACAGGAGTCCTGTAAATCATATGGAAATAAAATAAACTCAGTCAGCTGCTGCAGCTGCCGAATTTCTGTTCGCGCTGGGAAGACTTTAGCAGACGTCTGGGTGTAAATGATTCCATCATTTCTTCGCTCTATCAAAGCAACTTGCCTAAAAGCAGCAGCAGCGATTTGGATTACAAAACGTCTTTATGACACTTGCATGTTTATCTCCTTGGCAAAGATCCAGCTATGAATCTGTTTGATTAAAACAAACAAAACAAAAAAAACAGATCTGGGTTTTTTTGGACACAACTCTGTATTACCAAAACCATCAGGAAATTCACTCATGTCACAGGGTTTAGAGAACAAACGTTTGTTTTTACAAGTTGAGAAAGGCCAACAGTGTAACTATTGTATTGCAGTTTGAAGACAAGCAGAAACTCTTTTGCCACAAAGCATGAGACCTAGATGAGCAGAGACTGTTGAACTTCAGCCATTCAAATGTTCCGCGAGTGGCTGCGACACAGAAATGTAGCTTTTCCACCTTGGCATGGTTTTTGACACTTTGCTCTCAGAGTCAAAGGCAGACAGTGTTGATATATGTATTCATATAAATAACAAAATAGTACAGTATAAATATAAAGATTCTGTGTGTGTGTGTGTGTGTGTGTGTGTGTGTGTGTGTGTGTGTGGTGTGTGTGTGTGGTGTGTGTGTGTAAATGGAATAAGAGTATAGGTATAAAGCGTGTGTGTGTGTCTGTGTGCGCTTGTGAGCCAGTGTTAGGACAGGTCAGGGGTATTAGAGGTGAGGCTTTCCCTCCCCCACCTCATGGAAGAGCGAGGTGTAAAACTCTGGCTCCAGCTGCTTGTTGCGGTAACGCTGGACAATCTCAGTTATTTTCTGCTTCCGCCTCACATGGGGCGGGTTGTAGTCACTTTCCAGACGCTTCCGTCGGCACACGTTGATGACCGTCTGACGCACGAGGAACCCTGGGAGAAGGACGCAAACATGTGAGGTCGTCAGCAGTGAGAGGTGACATTTGGACTTACTGCCTTTACTGATGGACAAAGTTGAATGCACTCCTGTACGTGTGTTTTAAAAAGCAGAGCAACAGTCCCAACATACAGTCACTTTAACAGTAACCTTTCTTTGCATAATGCCCTGTTATTGTGTGGGCTGCTCTCAGTGTGACCCAACATTTGCAGAGAAAACTGAGTTTGGCAACTCGACATCACAGCAGAACAACAGCATGAAGCATAAACTATTCTCTATAGGGAGGAGGAGAGGAGTTTACAGGGTAGTGCTGCAAACTCTAACTTATTTACATTTGCACACTTATTCTTTGGTGTCCATGTTCAGAAAAAAGTACTATTTTTATAGTGGCTCTGAAATGTGGGGAAAATATGGAAAAACACGACAAATAAAACATTTTAAAAATAAATCACATCACCCCAATTTTTTTTTCTTATTTGACATTGTGATTTGCTCCAGCTGTTTCCCATGTGTTGTTGTGATTTGCACTTCAGGGCAACCATACTATTTTACTTTGTTTCTACTACTACTTCAATTTGTTGCTTTTTTCATTTAATATAAAACAGCACATTAAAACAGGTAAAACAGCTGAGATGGAAAAAATATGACTGGGCTGTGCACATTGATTTATTTGGTGCTTTTAAATTCTTTTGCTGGCGTACAAAATATGTTCAGTAGAGAGAGCCGCACCACTTATAAGTATGGAGCCCTGTATTATGCCATCTGTTGGCCATAAGTGGTATGCATTGAAACTCAGAGTGAAGTTTAAGTTATGTAATACCAGGAAGAGATGCCTCACCCTAATGCTTCAAATGATTTCTTTAATGGAACAGATAAATCACAGGCTTTCTCTCTCAGTTTAAGTGATCATGGAAAATTACACCCATTCCTTCTTCATGTTACAAAAGATAATATATGATATAAAAATAAGATATTATCCATGTTGCGTTCTACACTGCTAGACGAGGCTAAAGCTGGCTGTTCTTCAGAAAGGGGTTCATGTGATAGGAGCCTGACAAATCAGCAAAAGCTACTTAGTCACCGAAAAGACATAATGTGTGTGTTTATGTCACTGTTTCCAAACATCTCATTTTCTGCCCATCCGAACTATAACGCTGCCCCAGAGATTTCAAACTAAAACGTGTCCGGCATTCATTTTAGCAGCTTAGAGTTGATGCTTTAAACATAGAAGTGTTGATGTAGCCTTAGATTTAACAACCCTGTTCTTTCTGTCAAGGAAAAGAAGTGAGGTTGGGAGGTGGGGTCAAAGTAAGGGCGAGTCTCGTGCTGTTACCTAGAGCTCGGCGGCTGACCACCATGCCGTCCACCAGGGGGATCACCATGCCAAATTTGCCCACGGCTCCATGCAGCCGAATCCTGAAGAGTCCCGTCTTCAGAGGGTGGATGAAGATCAGAGGAACGTCCTTCTCTAGTAACCCCGACCTGCAGAGCAACAGATAGAAAGAAAACACGATGCTATTAGTGATTTGTCAAGATAAAGAGGAGTGTGTATTTAAAAGTACATAGAATACAGTGCATTCACAAAGTATTTAGACCCCTTCATACATTTCTTATCTAGTTATACTAAAGCCTTTCACACAAACCCTTTCAGGTGTCACAGTAAAGTCTGAACACTAAATCAAAGTGAAACGTTTAGTTTTCACTTTGTCATTATGGCACAAAACACGTTTCTTTTTTTCCAGCATAAGGCTGCAACACAATGAGTTAAATACTTTATGGGTTTACTGTGATTGAGGAGAGTGGGACAATATTAAAACACAAAAATGCGCATTAGGATATAATAAATGAATATAATCCAATTTATAGCTATTGACAAACAAAGAGAGGGCAAAGCAGGTAGCAACCTAATAAGACTTAAGCTAGAGCCTCTACCACGACAATATTATAACATAAATAAGATGTATGATGTTGCATTTTCCCATACAGAGGCTATACAGAGGCGATACATGCGTCTTAATACTCGACATAATACTACAAAACGCAGGTTAGGTCCATTAAAAACAAGTTCAGGAATCTGCAGATCACTGCTTGTGACTCTCTTTTTGCATTTATTCTGTGTTCACTAAAACACACAAGGTTCTGCTGCTATGTGCTGATTCCTGACACATCCTTAATACATCAATATAACATTTGTACATGATTACCATATTTAAACCTTGCATTAACATATCTTGACAGATCTGGGGCCATCATGTCGCATTTGACTGAACTTAAGTGTAAAAATAGGTTTTCATGGAACAATCATGTAAGCAGAGAAAAGTATCTATGTCTGACCTGCCTCCTTCTCTGCTGCTGGTTTTTAATGGCCTGCATTATTTGTGATGACAATTATTGGTCACTAAAGAAATAAATGCATCAGGCCGCACACCTTCATCTAATGGCCTCTCAAATGGAGAACTGTTTATGTGGTTAAACAAAACACATTGAAATCCTTTTGAAGACTGTGCTCAGTCGATGTTAATCTACAACCAAATTTTCCCTGCACTTCAAACCAACATCACAGCTGTCACACTTCCTTCTCTGTGCTCGCTTTTGCATATTGACAGTTGTACGTCCTGTTATGCTCACTGGTGTATGCAGTGGTTTATGTGCTACATGCTGTTTTACAGAGATCAAAACAATATCCAATACATTAACTACATGCGTTATTGTGCAGCATGCAAAATGTAAACTTCTGTATACCTGCAGGAAGTGCTGTTGCTCATGCTAGCTTCCAAGCCCGTGCTGGTTTCCGCCAAGAGCTCAGTCAACGGGAAGTTCTCTAAAAACAAGGAAACAATCACATTAATACACCTAGAGTACATAACAATTCTATATAAATTAACTTCTGAAAAAGAAATAGAATATGATCTATGGATTAGATGAATATTTTTCCATAATACTAGTAGCCTAACATTAAAGAATATGGCAGTAAAAAGAATATGTTCCTACCAATATCATCAAAGCGCTCCACCCAAACCACAAACACTTTTGTCTCCGGACCCAGTGGTGGGAAAGACTTTCCAGTCGATGACCTCTTTGTCTTCACCAAAGGACTCAGCTGGAAGAAACAGCACAACAAACGGTGTGTTTAAGCAAAAGCTATGTCTGAATAAAATTAAAATCATACTCAACATGTCTGATACGCCCACATAAACTACACTTTACCTTCTTGGCAGACTCAAGGTTTTCTGAATGGTTTGGGAAGAGCTCCAGTGTGAGGTTGGGTTGTTTGAGTAAACCAGGCACTATGTCTGTGTTGGTGTCTGCCTCCACTGTGGAGTCACTGTGTACCGATGACTCCTCTGGGTAACAACAAATGGAAACTGTCATTCCTGATTCCCTCACTAGTTTTTATCTCATGCAATATTTAACCAATTTATAGTCAAAGTAGAGAACACACTGACCGGAGTTTTCTGTCAAAGATGGAACAACGAAGGCAATCTCTGTCAGAGCATCAGCGTAGTACAACACCTTCTTCTCCCCATTGAACACTGAACCTCCTGTGTCTTCAGGAGTGGCTGCTTCCTCTACAGTAAAACAAATATGAGTGTCATTGACTTGGTTACAAAACACAATCAACATGAAGTGCATTTGTCTTCAGATTTAATGCCCAATTTATTTAGTAGCTTACCTATTTGTTGTGTATCATTGTTGTCGCAGCAGGAGTTGAGGGACCAGCTGGTATCCAGGTGTCCCGTCCAACCTGGGTGGCGTCCCACGTCCACAGGCCAGCCCAAGGACAGCAGGAATTCCAAGAAGTGAGGCTGGACACTTGATGACGACTCCACGTTCCTCAGGATCTGATCACAAAGAACAAGAATAGATCCATTCTCACTTTGAGAAATGTCAACATTTTCAACTTAACTCATATGTGTTTTATGAGTGATGGACTACAACAATGAGTCCGCCAAAAGTAGGCGGCGAAGTAACCAACTGCCCTCTGCCATCTTTGTCAAATGCCATAAGAATCTTCTTCTCTGTTGCCACAGTCAAAACAGTGAGAACATGATATTTCCATCAACCTGAATTTAGAGTGAAATGGGTGAAAATATGATATTTCTAGGGCTTTTACTTTGAAATTCTACATCAGAATGTCCTGATATGGTTTGAGTGAGACTCTGAGGTGGTGAAGTGTAATTGGGAAGTTTAATCTGTGGAAACAGGCTGTTTCGCAATGACTGTCTGTTATGTTGGGGCATGAATTTGGTTTTTTTCATTATAAAGTTTGACTAATTATCCACAGTTTTAATGACAAATCATGAATTTTTAAAGTCTCAATATTCTCTAAAATGGTTTCATATGCATTTGTAATAAATGTTATTATCAACCTATCATCACTTTATTCAGTTCAATTAATTTTGTGTATTTTAATTAATCAATTAATTAAAATACCTCATTTATTCATTCATACATTCACAGACTTAACAACCTTCTCACTATGACCTTCCATTTCACCTGCGACTTGTTATAATACTTTCAGAAGCGGGGGCACGGCAGAGACTTCACGTCTGATGTTATTACGGCGGTTGCCAGATAAGTGGATTTGAAAGGTCCATCAACTCATTCCTGCTTGCTATATTATTGCAGATCAAATTATCAGTTCAAGGAAGGCCACCAACACCATCAGGCCAGTGGGAAATGTCCCAGAGCTCCCAATGTACAGTCCGCCACTGAGTATTATATCAAGAGAATCTGTGGTGTGTAGCTGCAACCAATCGGCCAGCGTTCCCTCACCTCGTGGCTACTTTTCTGTCCCGCTCTCACGTAGAAAACAAAGACGGTGTCAAATGGTCGACAGGGAAGCAGGTCCAGGTAGCTGATGTCATCAAAAAACCCTGGCAAGGATGATTCTAGGCCAATCAGATGAGGAGGTAGACGACTGTTGTTGGGCTCCTATCAAAGATAAATTCATAGAAAACATTTAAATGAGTACAATATTATTCATGTATATAAGAAGCATGTTGTGCTTTATGGATGTGTGTGTGATTGTGACCTGTGTGGGAAGCGCTTTGAGTGTCAAGAACAGAAAAGAACTGTGTAAGCGCATTTCATTTACTATTAACATTATTATTTATTACAAGTTTTAATTCCACAACATTGTATTCAATAGAATCATAAATCACAAAAAACAATAGAAATAGTATGTATATAATATTTGATAATGAAAGAAAATGTTTTTCACAATTTAGACTTTAGTTCTTGAGATTTTCTCATTAGATGTGACACAAAAAACCATCAGACAAATCATGTTAACCAACCTTCAGTGCCTCCAGAGAGAGAAAGCCAAAGTGGGAGAGGAAGAGACGCGCCGTCTGGAACTCCTGCGATGGAGGGGGAGGTTTGCAGTCTGACTGTGGGTCAGGGAAAGTTTTGGACCTCCAGATTTCCTCACTGTGCCGCTCCAAGGCATTCTCATACTCTATCTGCTTGGTCATCAGAATACGAAGCTTGTCATGCTGAACCTCCAGCTGAAAAGATAAAAAGGGGATGGGGTGTATTTTTAAAGACAATTTCAAGACACTCTGAATGATGAATGGCACTTGATTCAGTGTTAGCCCACAAAAGTTCTACAACCTGAATACAGAGGTATGAACTCCCAAAGTTGATGTGAAAACAGTCACTGCCGAGCAGCTGTGATTGGGTTAATCTAACATTTAAACATTCTTTTTTGAAGCTTTTAATGCACACTTTCTTTTTCATCATTGATTCAGACTGTAGTTAGTAGTGTTTCCCACATAATCAATGATGGTAACTAGGGTGCACATGCATGAAGGTAACACGCAACAGATTCAGAGTGGGAGGTACCACCATAACCATAGCACGAGCATGCAGTAGCTCCCTCAGCAGAGCTCCACACAAGTTAGAGATCTCTTATGTTGTTATGAGAAGTGTAAAAAAAAATTGGGTTCCTCATTAAACTGTGGTGGGATAAATTAGAAAATGGCGGGCCAGCTCTATCTAGATCTATCTAATTAATGGGAATCCCTGCTTTGGATTGCATTCAAAACTAAAAATTACTGTAGGAGTAGTGCACTGGATTGAGAAACCACACTAAACAATTACCATATATTTGTCTCCAAACCAGATGATTTCACCCTGTTATCCAAGTGACACCCAGTGAAATTTGATTTTTCCAACAACTCACGTGTGGGTAATAACTCATCAGTGTATTTGTAGCTCTTGAATCATCCTGCCAGTCCAAATAACACGCCTGAGTTTATACAGTAACAAATAATAAGATTGATTAATTTACTTTGTGGTTCTATTTTAGCAAAGACAACAAACAATGTTGGTTGAGCTGTCAGCTCAATAAGTAGAATATTGTGTTTGATATTAGTCATTGAATATAAGACCAATAAGTTCTTCTTTTCTCTCACCTCTTTGCTGACAATGTCATCCAGGTCAGGAATACTGACGTCAGCCTTGACAAGAGGAATCTTATCCACGTCTTCAGGGAAGGGCCTCTGCTTGACGCTGTATTTTATCCCCACGTCATTTTTCGGCAGTGGACGACCCTCAGGAACAAACACCTGCTGTGGGAAGAGAGATGTGTAGACAGATATGGAGTGTGTCATCAGTGAAACAGATGTGAAGTGTTACAGAACTCTAGCATGTCCTATTCAAATATTTATAAGGTGATGATTTTTCAGCATGTCTGCCTTTCATTGGCCGGTAATCTACAGCATGATCTCACCCTCTGATTGGCCCGAGCTCCTCTGGGTTGGTGGAAGAGCTGCATGGTCCAGGCATGTCTGCCAGCTGTGCCTCGGATTAAAACGGTCACTGATGGACTGGGGTCTGTGGTGACAGACATGTCCTACTGGTTATTTATTTGAATTAACAGTTAAGTTCTTCGTGGGTGAAACAGCGTCTACTTATACATTAAAAAGGAAACATGTAACACCTTTATTACACATTAATTACCCCCCAAAATCACAATAAATCGATGATACTTCAAAGGATGGATGATAAGCTACTGACTCTGCTCATTGCCGAGAGGCTGCTCCAGCATGGCGAGGATGACAGAGTTGTCCAGCACAAAGTAGCGGAAGTTGCTGGCTCCTGTGGAACTCAGTCTGGCGTAACGAATCAGGGTGTCTTCATTCAGTAGGCTGCAGGTGGAGGCAGGCCCACTGGGAGAAGGGAAAGCCCCTAACACCTGCATAATGCTGGGGAACACCACAGGCAATGCAAGGACATAAATATAATGAAACTGGGTCAATGGATGCATGTTTCACTTTATAGCAGTCGTCTGTATCATCAAAATCTAAAAGCAGTTTCTTCTACAAAAACTGATATTTCATTTTATATTCAAAGTTATTTTACTACGAAAAAATCCTCACAAATATTCAATGCAATATACCAAGAAATAGTTGTTTTTGTTTTTCATCTATTTATTTTCACCACACTGTCAGAGAAATTGCTTTACCGACTCCTTCCATTTAAATCCAACCATTGTATTTGGTCTATTTCAAACTGACATTATGTTAATTTGTACTGTGTCTGTCTGTATTTGTAAGTGAGAACTGTCTATAAGTGGTAGCTTGAGATGCATAGAGAGATGCATTTGGATGCCAGGTCTGCCCTGAGGTAATTCAAGATACTAATTTGTAATCAGATTACCCTAGATGCATGTTAATGCCAGGGGCCATGAACAGGGCCAGTGTCACACTCAGTGGTCCACATCACTGGGTCACCAGTACACAAGTAAATGGATGATGATGGTTAAAGTTTTATTAAAAAATATATGACAAATAAAAATGGATATTACTATGGGTAACCACATCAACTAACTCTATATCTGATCTTTTCTGTATAAACTTTGAGTCGTCTCACCAGGACAAAGTTGCCTCAGCAGCGTCCTTCACCCTCATTGAAGCTGGGTTGTGCTCCTTCTCCCCTTTATGCCGAACTTCCTGTTCTTGTCGGGACTTGCTACCAGATATTCCCAGCTCCACAATCTCCAACACCTCCACCAAACAATCCTGATACAAAAAAGAGAGTTTGTTTTAACAAAACACCAACCCTCTCTAACCAACCTTTGTTACATCTATTATTTAAACATACCTTCTCATCCAGCATGTCAGGGTGTTCTGTGAGCCACACACACAGAAACTGGAAGGCAGCTACAATCATAGAGTGGAGGTCTCGAGATTGAAGAGGAGCTGGACGGCTACACTGGTACACTATGTACCCACATATAGAGCTGACTGCACGTTTACGGTCTGAAGAGTCCACTCCCACCTTCACCTGGTTTAAACATATAACACAAGTACAGTAAAGTGACGCACATTAGATACATTATCAAAATTCTTAATTTCATGCCACTGGAAACAATTTTTGCAGGGTCTGGTACATAACAGATACAGTGTCTTACAAAATTATGACACGTTTTAATTTCACATTACAAATGATCAAATAGGTACATTTAAATGCATACTATTCAGGATTTGCATTAAAAAAAAAAAAAACACTGGTCAAAAAACCTGCTAACCTACTAACATCGGGCTTTTGCCTCCAGTGAGAATGGACACAAGCAGCATTCACTCCTGGGTGAAATAAATCCACAGAAGAAATTGGTTTTAATTGGCTGCAGTTCTGATCGGTACTGATGGAAACATTACACTTGGGTGTACGCTCTAATCTGTCAACACAGCGGGGTAAGAGAGCACCTCTGTTTTCATTGCATTCATGACGCACTAGGGGAAAATACGAAAGGCAAAATTAGTTGTATTTATCTGAAGGAACTCTGCAAATAACAGCGCACAGGGTGTTATTGTGAGGTCCACGTTACATCACTGTTTCCACCTCTCTCTGTCTGTGGCGGAGATGTACATGTATAAAGAGCTGCAGGTCAGTGTGTCTTTTTTAACTGAGTGTGGGGCTGAGCCACAACCACACCCTCACTTCGGCCTGGTGATGACAACAGAGTGTAACAGCGAGTCTCTGTGGTGCTAGTTTTACCTTGGCGAGCCCAGCGAGCAGCTCCAGGGCAGCCAGTGAAATGCTCATGTCTTGCCTCCACTGAGAGTTGAGCCTCTGCGTGACCAGGTGGATACTGCGCACCAGCAGGCCTGCCGCCGTATCTGGAAGAGCTAGACCATATAACACCCCAAAATACCAAACACCGCAAAGAATAGAGCAAAGCAAGATTCAGGCAACAAAGCACTCAACACATGAAGAAAAACATCCTGGGTGGCAAACTAGTAGATAGGTACAGGTATTGAACCATGCATTTGAAAATCAGAACAGCAAACCATTTTGGAACAAAATTAGGAGACTGAAGTAAAGGTATAAGATATATAAATGAACTGCTGAGGGATAGGGCTGAACCATGTCAACATTTTGAAAATCGGAATTTAGATTTTTTTTTTTTTTTTTTATTTTACTTAGTATACAATAGTTTATTATTTAATCTGGGAAAATCCATGATAGAACAATAAACTGCTAGATATTTGAAACCGTATAAGATAAGGCAGTCACATTATGGAGAGGGGACATTTATAGGTTTGGGCAGTCACAGCTTAGCCAGCACCATCACTCAAGGTTTTTACACAGCAAATCCATAATTTTCGTCATGCAGTTTCCAAAATCGCTGAAGTGATTTTGTTGACACTTCAGCATTGAGGCTCCAAGATTTCAGAAATCATGCTTGTTATTTTCTAAACCAAAAAAAAATCAAGCTGAATTGGTTGCAGATTATCAAACAATGGTCTCGCTGGGCGATATGGCTTCAAATGAAAATCACGATTATTTCTACCTTTTACCTCGATTACAATGAGAGCTGTCATTGTCAGTTTTTAAAATAAAAAAACTCTTAACATCACAACGCCGACATATTCAGTTAAACATGGCTCAGCCCTCCCTGGTGCAAGTCTTTGAAACACTGCTAATTCAGCAACATTATCACTCTTGGACTTCATACTTTGTGTCAAAATGTTGTTTGATAGCACAGCATCACAGCAACAAATGATTCTGTATCACCTACAAAGACATTTTACCCAACGCTTCTTTACTCTGCATACCACTTTAACCACGTTAGCTATGAAGAACAAATGTGTTAATTTAGTAAGCTACAGTTGCTCATCACATGTATGCATGATCACCACCAAAAGCTGATGTTACTGTGTTAATTCACCAAGCACAAACATATTGGCATATGAAAAGTAACTGTGTCTTACCGTAGTCTCGCAGCAGAGCCTGAGCAGGACGCTCAGAATCTGGGCTGGTTGCCTCTGTGCTGCCTCCACTGGTGAAACTAATGCCACTGTTGGTGCGGCTGTGACTCTGACTCCTCACTGTCACGTGGCTCCCATCTATACTCCCCTAATGCAACAAAAACACAGTCCAGTGAAGTCCAGTGTACCACGCTGCTAGCATCATAACTGTTAATTATTCAGCAATCTCAGACTTACTGTTTCAGTCTGTGCACCTATGGACTCCAAAAGAGCTGAGTCTTGAACGATATTGAGCATTGCACCTGAAAGGGAGGAAAGATGAACTTAACAAAGAACTATATATAGACTTGAAAGAGATATGGAGACACAAAAGAGACAAAGAGGATATAAATTGGGCAGCAGATACCCAGGATGAGCTGAGTGTTAGTGGGGTCAGTCTCAGTTTGCAGTGCTCCGATCAGGACATTGACGAGACGTAGCCTTAGGGAAAGGAAAGACACAGGCTGGTCATGAGGCCACCCATCCTCCTCATTGAACTTTCCCTCCAACAGAACCTGAAGCACACAAAGTCAATAGTTAACAACGTGGTTTATAGGAAAGCTAGACAAGCAATAAAAGCCTCTAGGGCTTGATTCCTTGCTGTTATGTGAACATCTAAAAGCCTTTTGGAGAATGCTGTACACCCTCAACTTGTTCAAATTTTCAGAAAGGGATTAAAGGAGTTTAAAGAAAAAAGAAAAACCTGCTAAATCCTGCATTAAAATAGCAGATAAGAAATCAATACAAAGACAAATATAAACAACATTGTATTAACTTTAAGATAAGTTAGTCCAAGCTGTTACCTCTGATTTGATGTTTCCAAAGTGATGCGGCAACGGCAACATGGCGAGCAGGATGTTGATGGAGGCTCTCCTTAAGTCAGTAGGATTTACATACATCTTGAATTTGGACAGCTCCCTAGAAGAGTACAAAAAATCTCACTGAGACAAGTTTCAGACATCCATCCATTATGCATACCACTTATCCCTTGAGGGTAATGGGGGGCTAGAGCCAGTGCCAGTTGACCAAGCTTAAACGATAACCTGAAAATTACTTCACTTCAGGATTAGGGCAGACACACATTAGGCGTTGTGAACTTTTACCATGCTGGTGTGTCATCCTTCCCCACTGCCAGACCAGTCTTGCGCACTTTGCACTTTACAGTACTAGTAATACCTTGACTTATACTACTTGACTTTTAGTTTGTGTATAAAAGTCAAGTACTGTGTATAGTTTATAGTAAAGGCTATAATCTGTTTTACAGTGGGGTAATCTGTTTTACACCAACCCTACTGCTGAAAAAATCCAAAACAAAACATTTGAAAGATAATATTTAGTACAAGTTGCCACTCTTTTACTTACTGATCTAAAATACAATATCATTAAACTAACCTGTCTGGAACTATAGTCTCCAAGGCAGCTATGAAGTAGGGCACCACCACATTGATGCCCTTCAGGTCAGTACAGAAGAGAGAGGAAGAGTTGAGAATGATAGAAGCCAGAACTGGTCTGCAGATGAAGTCAGAGATCTGGAGACCCTGAATCAGAACCATGTAGAATCTGCAGACAGAGATGAGAGGAGAAGCAATATATTCATTATTCTAGTTTGTACAGATTAAAATGTCCACAGTTCGGCCTGGACCACACCTATTAACCGACAGCTACCTTCAATCATACAGATGTGTATCAACTGTACCAGTGTTGGTGTGGCACTGCTATTGAGATATAACTCTAAAATTTGGCATTAATAGAATAAAAAAAGTTGATACCTGGAAAGATAAACAGGAAGAATCTCTTCTCCAGTTTTCTTGCTACAGAAGATGCGGCAGAGAGTCCCACAGGCCTCGGCTCGTCCGGCCTCATAGCTCTCTGGGAACTCATTGGCGTCAAACATTGGGTTTGACACCATGGAGTCATTGGACATTTGAGAACCCTTCCTTCTCAGCTCCAGACCTACTTGAGTGGCTATCGCTGTAGAGAACGGGAAGAAACAGAGAATGAAAGGACACTGAATTGTAATGCCATCATTAGTATTCATGCATTATGAGAAACAGGCAAACATAGACATACATGTGTTTACTATATGAAAAATAATTAACTGGGAAAAACAAAAGCACCACAAAGCAGACATTTAATCATTGGTTCGAAAAACAAAAGGTAAAACAAAGACTCCAATGAATGCAAACACACACTCATATCTTTTAAAAGCATTCAATGAAGGGAACTCTGACACAAAGAGTTTGCCGCAGGTGTTCTATCTATTACTGGCACAAAGCATGACCAAGTGAAGTGTGCTGGTAATAAAATGTGTCAGTCATTCTGTGCTGCAAAACCATTTAACAAAATCCCTGTGTCAGCTCTCTCACTGCCACAATTATATGACTGTCACTCGAGCTACAGAACATTCAATTCATGCATTGAGGCACCAAAGCAATAAAATCAAAACTCAAGTGAACTGACAATACAAAAGGAAATTACAAGGAACAAAACATTAATGCTGAATTTGAGGTGGGGGCTGAAACTAAACAATAAGGATTAGTGTGACCCAAAGAAAATGAGAACTTAAAACAGGGGTGGTGTCACAAACTGGCAACGGTATGATCGAGACAAGTGGTCAGCTGGTGAAGCCCATTCCATCACCTCTGGAGAAACGCTGGGAGAACGCTGGTGAACTTTCATATGTATGACAAGGAGTGGGAACAGAAAAACAATGGTGATAATGGCGGTGATCATGAGGAACTCAACTGAAAAGCAGGACGATTTGTCAAGAAACGCAAATCAAGCGAGAAAAAAAACTGCCGTTCCTACTTACAAGATTTATAAGAAAGGAGAATTTGGATAAAAGAGGCTGCAAGATAACAGAAATAGTGGAGAGACACAAAATCAAAGCAGATCCAATATTTGGGGATCAATTCATATCAGGCATGAATTGTTTTTTTG
The DNA here is from genome assembly GCF_024713975.1 of Paralichthys olivaceus. NCBI lineage: Eukaryota > Metazoa > Chordata > Actinopteri > Pleuronectiformes > Paralichthyidae > Paralichthys > Paralichthys olivaceus. The sequence continues at coordinate 7,725,430 of NC_091098.1, forward strand.
TTCTCCTTAAAACATGACTTGTGACCCATTACAACTCTTTAACATTAATCAGACATGGTAGACACGTGCAGGACACTACACCAAAATGAGAAAAATAAATGGGAGAGCCAATGGTATGCCAAATTTATGTTCAAATGCTAAGTGTTTTGTGTGGTGTTATTGTTGTCTACTCTAGTCATGAATTTACCAGAAGATGAGTCTACATGAAGTCCTCAGCAAGTGGTTCTAGTCTAAATGCAATTGTAGCCATGTTTAAACACTTGGTAGATGCAAATGAATTAGAATCTGATGGAAATCTCATACCAGGCCATTTCTAACCAAGCCCTTCACATACAGAAAAGCACAAAGACGTTTCTGGGAAAATGGTGAAAAAAGGATAGGATATCCCAACGACATACAATAATAAACGAAACAGACAGCGGAAAACACAGAGTACTCCACAAAAACACGTATACTAATGAACAGCAACGAAACACCCACCTGACCATGCATTAATGGAAACGCTACAGCCATTGTGTCACTTCTTACCGGTCATGCTAGGGTCTCGGCTGAGGCCACTGTGGAGCTTACAGTGCACCAGAGCAGCGTCAAAAAGCCACTGGCCGAACAGGTTAAGGATGCTGTTAACCTTCGGCCGTGCCGGGGCGGGCACAGGTCGAGACTCCCAGCTGCTCTGGTTGGGGCTGGAGAGCAGGGTTGGGGAGGACGATGTTTGCTGCTGCTGCTGTTGCTGCTGGGATGCTTTGGTTGGTTGACTACCACTGCTCTGCAGGGTGGGAAGGAACAGAGAAAGATATGTGGCCAGGGTGTCGACAATAGGATCAGTGTAACCAAAGCCGTTTTCAGACATTAAGTCTTGAGACACCGGCAACACTAATCACTAAAAACTATAGAGTGTTGTTGTCTTTCTAAGTTGAGTATGGCTTCTCTTTTTTCCGTTTTCCTGAATTCGCCTAATCGCTTGTTGTGAATTTTTCAGACAATCTCCCGCTGGATTCTCACATGGACTTATTCAGATTTTATCCCGAGTTTCTCCAAAGGGGCTAGGAGGAGAAACCCTGGTCTGAAACGGCTTAACTAACACATCACACACAAAAATGAGTTAAAAAGATAACTTCTTCAGATCTCTTCACATAAATGAAGGAAAAATGGAAATATGAACAAAGTATGTTACCCTTAATCAGTCTATAGACCAGTAGAAATAAAAGAAAGAGCTCTTCAAACACTGCCACTTTACATTTGTTATGATTTAATGCACTTACTGTTGAACTCTTGCTTGTGGTTTTGGTGACCACGGTGTGCCGCTGCTTGCGACTGTGAGGGGGCGTGGTGTTGATGATGGAAGGGGGCGGGGACATGCTCATTCTGTTGACCGGGGTGGGCGGGGCACTGTCAGCTCTGGGACGTGATATACCTGTTGACAGAGAGGTAAAAATAAACTGGGCCAACAGTTTGCATTTGTCCTCAGTGGGGGCTGGGGAGTTAGGGGATTTCTGATTAGTCTCATTAAGTTTTCCAGCAGCCAGAACTTTCTGTGGGTAAATATAATCATTTGCTAATTTCTCATGTTAAGAAAGAGAGGAGGAAATTGTATGTATTGTATTCGAGGTGATCATAGACAATATTCATTCGTTGACATGCAATTAAAAACAAATCAACAGTTACTGATCTCCATCCATCTTGATTGACTTTTCATGCCCACAGGAGACAACTTGTTGAAGATCTTTTGGTTTATTCCAAACGTATCATTTCGCTACAGCAAAACTAATCCCAGTTGTTAACATCATCACCACCAATAAAATAGACCATTATATGCCCATCTCATTATTTGACGTGTCAGCCGATGTCTGTACCATGAATGAGCAGCACTGGGGAGAAAGTGAACACCCTCTCCCGTACATCTCTCTTTTCAACAGAGACACCTACAGTGTAAAGAGAAGAATACACACTGATATGTTTCTATTTAGATGTTTTAAAACAGGTATTATTGACTGACTGACTGACATCCTCCATCTTGAGTTAACTCTGGAGTAGTGCCTGTGTGAAAGAAGCAAAAGCTGGATTGCTGGCTCTTAGTGCATATTTCGCCTCTTCACCACTCAACACAAATACTTTATGTTTCTACTTACCCTTTTTTAAATACTACAAATTCATGTTTCCTTCCTTTGGGCAGCTGTATCCATTGATCTCAACACAGTACTAAAATTAACTTGTAGCAACATGAGTGTTGTTTGGGAAAGATCAGAGTTAACACTAGAGCTGCTTTTAAACATTTAGGCAAAAAAGTCTCCCCAAATGTCCCTCTTACCCAGGAAGGCATCTACTAGGCAGCTGACACCCCTCATGGCCCTGAAGAAGATCTGGGGGAGCTGTTTCAAACACGGATGCAGGACCACTTCATGAGGGATACCGCTGGAGTTTAGAAACTGTTCCTGAAACTTTGGAGTGGTGCTCACTATCGCAGGGTTGCTCAGGTCCACCGGATTGCTGGAAATAAACAGACAGTTCATCAAACAGACAACTTAAATAACTTTAATGAAATACTATGGCTTGTTTAGATATATCCTCTCCCAGGTTAAGCCACCACTTGGCTATAATGGAATCCAATTTGATTTAATGTCTTTCCCTGGGATCATATTGTGACTATTTTGATTTTTTGAACACGTTTGGGAATGACAACAAAAAAAAAACTGACCTTATAATGTATGTAATAAGAATAGGTGAAAGAACTGAGTGGATAAGAGAGAAGGTTAAATAAATGCATAAAATACGGAAGTAAAGAAGATAGAACAAAAAAGTATTTGATGGGAAATATATGAAGTACTTTATTTCCTCTATTTTCAACAACTTCCTTGTCTTTTTAACCAGTGAACAAAGAAACCATTTGTGTCAGTTAGGGTTAGGCTCACAAGGAAGTTTTCAAGTTGGACACCAGAGAATGCAATAAAAAGCATCTAAGATTTATTCACCTAAGCATGTGGAGAAAGCGGTACCACGTCTGTGCCACACAGTCGTTGTCCATCTCCAGAGGAATCAGGTTGGCATCCTCATCAGGAATTTTAAAGGGAGGGAAGGACGGTCCATGGGTAAAGCGCAAAAGCCTGCATTGAAGAAAACAACCGAAATAAACACATTGTCTCAGTGGAAAATACAGACCCTGGAATGCCTTAACAAAAAAAGGAAGTTTCTTTTTGTGGTTCATATACTCATAATTACAACCACCAATAAATAGTATTTGCCACTTTAGAGGAAGCTACTATTTGTTTCACAAGTGGGTTTACTTCTCCCATCTGTGAATACAGGCGTTTAACAGGTTACACAAGCCAACTAGCTTAACTCTCTAGAAACAATTCAGTGATACACTATAAACACTATTGTAGTTGATGGCATTCCAACCTGGAGGTCAGGGCACAGGCCACTCTGCTCCACTGCTCCACGACAGGAGGGTGGTGTCTCCAATTGGCCAGCATCTCCCGAGCCGTCTTCCAGTACGGTGGTGTGGGGAAACAGCGGGCGCATGCCAGCAGCCACACCTCAAACAGCACTGCCATCAGTTTCTCTGCCAGTTTCTCTGCCACACCAACTTAAGGATGGGAAATTGCAGGTGATTATTGTTGTTGGTAATTACCACTAATAACTGAAACCGTTTTCAGACATGAACTATCCAGAGAATTTCAACACAATTAGGTCCAGACTTTCTCATCACATTTACTTTCATGGCTTTCATTTCATATGATGTCTGTTACCTTTATTATCTGTATCTTTAGTATTAACATTTTTACTCCGATAGTATGTGAATTTCATATTGTTCGTTGTAAAGCACTTTGTTACTTGTATTGAAAAGTGCTATACAAATAAAGGTACTATTACATACCTCCAACTGTGGGTGGGGCAAGTAAGGTGTCATTGATGCGTAGCAGGAAGAGCAGCAGCACCTCCCAGGTTTCCCTAACCATGGAGATGGACTCTCTGGCCAGTTTCTGGACAGCGGTCAGAACCTGCTGGCAAAGCCTGATGTGGTTCAGACTGTGCTGCTCAGGCCTGGAGGGGGAGACAGAGTGTTTGAGATGAGGGGATCAGGAAAGAAATCAGAGGGAGAGAAGGGAGAGGAAGTGCAGAGAAAACAGCAGGCATGATGAGTGACATTAAACATGCACATTCTATTGGTTTAAACTTAGAAAAATGAAACAAAGGGGGAGATGAATGAATGCTCATCTTTGAACATTTCTCACATACCTTGGTACAAACACGTTGTAAAGATGTTTAAGGATGGTCTGGACATACATATTGGGCTCCTTGACCACAGGCTGAGGCATCGAGTCCCTGGGCGACACCAGGGCCATCATCCAGTCTGTGTACACATCTACACACAGCTTGACCGTGTCCCCTTCTAAGGGGAGGGTGAGGCCATAACATAGCACTTCCATGGTCCACTTCACCTAAGAGCAAAATAAGACTCTTACTACTTAAATAGATTTAATATTCTATGTTCAGAGATATTATTATTATGTAGCATATTGTACTCTTCTGCAGCTACTGTAGCAATTTGGACCAAGACAAATTTCCTTATGAGACAATAAAATATATTTGATTCGATTTGAACACTTTACTGTCAGTCTGCACTATGTCAAGTGAGTAAGTATTAGCATTAAGCATATGTACACCTGTCTTTCAGCAAGGATGGCCAAAGGTTTGTGGTGAAAGGAAGGTTGGTTCTCAGTTTGTTGCGAAATCATCAACAGATCAAATATACAAATGGCAAGAGATGAATAAGAACTGGATGACAACTCACCCACAACTTTGGCATTTAAACATTGGTGCACATTTCTAAAAGACAACAAAGACAGAGGATGTCCCACTCATGTCTTATTACCCATGATCCTAAATGCTACACATTCAGTATGGATTAGGGTTAGGCATTTAGTTTGGATGGTAAGGGTAAGGGGCTAGAGAATACATTATGCTGATGAGTGTCCTCACTAAGATAGAAGTACAAAGGTGTGTGTGTGTGTAGAGTCTATATACTAAACATAACAAACAGAACAGAAACATAACTTTGAACCAATAACTACAAGCTGAATCCCTTTCACTGGGTTAATGTAACGACAATGTTATTGTTTACATACTTGCTTGGGTACTACTGTACATCTGTTACTAGAGAAATTCAGTAGAGGGCACACCAAATTTCTGGCATTGATCCATCTACCTTTGAGCTAGTACAGTATTGAACCTACTATCCACTAACTCCGGTCCCTAGCAAATTAGCAGATATACATTGCCAGGTACCAAGGGCATAAAAGATATGAGACGAACCACCAGTGCAGAAAATCCCGACAAAGAGATGAAAGAGATGGATGAGGTGCTGGGAAGCTAAAGTCCTATTTTTCGCTGCACTGCTATTATACGTGACCATTATGGAAATCCTTCATAGCAACGGAGAACCTTAATCCCTGCTTTAAGTAGTGGCAGTAAGGTTTATCCAATCTTTATCCTCAGCATGAAGTGAAGTTCAAAGCAACAGTGGTACTTCAGATATACCTGAGAAATACTGCTGGAATATTTTGAACCCAACACATGCTGTTATACCATCAACCGAAACTCCTGCCTCACTCTGAGCTCACTGTTTCCCTTGTTCACCAAAATGTGTATTAGCAGACGGTCCAGAATTTCACCAGAGAACAGACGAGACTTCTAAGATGCACAGAGCATAAAAACAGGAGGATCAGAAACTTATCTAGCTTTTTTATAGCCAGTCAATCAAAAGCGCCTTGAGTAAGAGTCCGTCCTGATTCTCTGGAAGGGCTTTGAACATTTCAATTAAACATACTTGTATTGTTTATCAGTCTATATATATCATTTGACTCAGAGGCTTTGGGATATAGCCATATATACCAATTTAGATTTTTAAATAATAAATGCACAACATTTAGAAAAAATAAACATACACATCGGCACCCAATCTGAGACACTCCTGACTGAAAAACTTTCAACAACCCAACTGGGTTTTGTCCACAGGCATTTAGATGGATGTTGACAGCGTAAACAGAGATCCCATGACACAAAAATGGCCTCAATGTCAAACATTACGTCTGGTCCAAATCATGGTCAACACACATGCTATCATCCCAGTTTCACAGTGAAACAATCTTTGTATGTAGTACAACATACGATAATGCCAGTGATGTAGAGGCTGTTCCTTTAAGTTGATTACAGCTCTTATCAATATATCAAACAAAGATGCAGACTGAGAAACACTGTGGTCAAGTTTTTGTACTTTTGACTAATTCAGTTGTTCCATCCTTAAGTTGCATGAACACATAGAAAAAGTAGAGTGATGTTAATGTTTTTTAGACTGATCTAATGGATTCTGTCGTTTTCAAAAAGCACCACTAGACAGTATAGCAGACACTGGGCTTGGCCAACTGTTGTTATCTACCAATATGGAACCCTTCCTCATCTCTCTAATTGTCCTTGGGCATGATACTGAACCACAATTTTCACCTGACAGCTGTGTTGGCAGTGTGTCATTGATGTGTTAGAGAATGTTTTTGAACATAGATGGACTGTATGCGCGCACACGTGTGTGTGTGTGTGTGTGTGTGTGTACAGTAAAGTGCTTTTGTCATCAAGACTAGAAAAGTGCTATGTAAATACAGAACATTTACCTCCTTGTCTGTCTTGAGGATGTTCTCTGTGGCGACAGGGCTCACAGCTGTGCCCAGAGGTTTGACCACGGCATTCGCCACGTCCGTGCCCACATTATTGGGAAAGGTGTGCAGAACACTGAGGTGGCCCTGGTCGCTCTGCACCACCAGCTGCAGTGACCGCCACTCGGAGTACATGCTGCTGATGTCTACTGCACTCTACTCACACCTCCTGCCTCCACCTGCAGACACACAGATCCAGAAGAGTCACCTTAATATGGCAAGTTGAGAAAACTATGAAAAGAGCAGTTAATATCCAGAACTAGTGTATTTATGTCTTATTCACATACTATCAAAGCTGGGTGGTTTCGGCTGAGAGAAAAACACACTCCTCTCACAGTATGATTTTCTTAATTGGAAATCATATTAATCTTTATGACTATCAAAATAGGTTACTATCAGATTTAAGTTGTTTAAAGGCTCAGTGTGTAGAATTTAGTGACATCTAGTGGTGAAGTTGCATGCTGCAGCAGAACACCCTTCACCTCACCCTCCCTTTACAAACATGAACATGAAACCTGTGGTAACTTCAGTTGTCTTAAAAACTCAAACGTGTTTGGTTTGTCCAGTCTGGACTAGTGTAAAAAACATGGCGGCCTCCGTAGAGAGGACCCGCTCCTTCTGTAAATAGAAAGTATTTAAATATAAAGGGCTCATTCTAGGGTAAAGAAAACAACTATTTCTACAATTTGCACACTTGTGAAAAGATCACTATGATTTTTTTTAATTCACTTTCTGCTTATAGATCCCTTTCAATCTCCCACACTGGACCTTTAACTGGTTTCAACTCATCTAGTATTTGGATGGAAAGAGAATGTAAATGTCATTTGATGCATGCACATGGAAATAAACAGAGTAACTTTGAACCTTGTTGTGAAACACTGTCACGTACACTGATGTGTGGTTTGACAGTGAAAAGCACCGATCGAAAACACCAGGTTCCTGATGTTACTACCAACGTCCTTGTCTCAAACAGAAAACATAAAGATGTCGGGGCTAGCATTACATTATGTGAGATCAACACTAGCTGACTCTTGTGTCAGGTAAACCAAAACACAATGCAGCACACCACCCGTGAATATCCTAAACATCGGGTCGACAACAAGCAGAAGCGTCTCAACCAGGAAACGCTTCCCGAAAATGATTAGCTTGCTAACGTGAGCTAGCATCGACATCAAAACATCTAGCTGGTGACATTAGCTGAAGTTAGCTGCGGGCTGGTTTCTGCGCTACACCGCCGTCTCCCTGGATGAGACAAGAAGCTGTCGTGGAGAAAAACACGCAGCTCCGCGTGTTGACTTCTCAGCTATCTACGGACTACGCTGTAGTTTATCCGCCGCTGCTAGCTAGCTTAGCTAAAGATCGCTGCGCTAGCCCGTCCGCTGACATTATGTGTCATTCTGCTAGCTACATAACATTAGAGCGGCGCTGGCGTTCGCTCGACTGAAGAGTAAGCAGCGGGGTTCGCGTTTACCTGGACCGACTGGGTATCTTGTCATAACACGGCTCTGAAGCTCCGCAGGTCGTTCCGTGTGTCCCGGGTTTACACCAGCGCAGCCTCCATCTTCGCAATGTCAAGGTTTGGCTATAGCAGCTTGACGGGCTAACGGGATCGAGATCCGTAGATCGACGCCCCCCACTGTTCGGCACTGGAACTGCGCCGCTGCCTTCAGGCTCTGGTGAGCTCACAGCGCTGATGTGTTCTCGGTCAATTGTTGCTCAGTGGACATCAGACAGCAGGTTATTAACTCTGCATCACCGGTAATGTGAAAGAAGTGCACATCTAGACCTTACACGACATACACCCAAATAATGTGTTCCCCTCCAAACCTTTAGATATTCAAAATGAATCTAAATTCTGCAACGATTAACCACAATTTTTGACGCACCTAGTTTCCCGCCGGACTGAATTTATATTACATATTCTTAAGATGAGATGATAACACTGACTTTATTATAAACTTACATGATTAAAAAAAGCAACAAAACTGCCCGGACCTATCCACTCAGTTAAGCAAAGAATCTAAGAACATTAGTCTGCACCAAATACAGAAAAGTCTATCCTAAGGCATTTAACTGAGGGACACATCTGTGACTTCTATAATGTTTAGCTATCTCGTTTAGGCTGTTCTACAAGCTCAGCCATTAATAAATAATGTAACAACTACTGTATCTAGATCCTTTGATTTTATAGTGAATAGGGTTGCACATAAAATAACTGAGATTTTTAATTACTTTGATAGAGAAGAGGTTTTACTCTTTGTGGGAAATTAGACAGAACAGAAGAATAATTACGAAAGATCCTTTACTGTTTTGTTTGGGAAAAGAGTTTGCTATATGAAACTTTACAATGAAGGATAAAAAAAAACAACAACATTTGTATAAACAAAATTATAAAGGACTTTATTGCAAGCTCTTGTTAAAGTTCAATAGTGGTCGACAAACATAAAAACAATACATTTGCTCAGTGAAAGATCAGGTTCCTTTCAGTAGAGGGCAGCAAAGACTTGCTTAAAAAAGGTAACAGTCTTAAAACGTAAACAGCATGTCTGTAAATACTGTGCACTAGTAATTCTCATACTTACATGACTCTTGATTAATAAATATGAATGATGGATATATGTCCACAGACCATTACAAGATTAGTCTTAATTACACACATCTGTATTATATGCAGCATTTCTGTAGTTTCAGGGCATGTGGCTGGTCTGGTCGTGATTTCTTGAATGTTGAAAGCAGTCCTTAAGATCCTGCGTTTAGGGACCGCATGTAAATGTTCCCTTGTCGCAGACAAGTTTGTGCACACCCAACTATCCACTATTTCCGGGAATATGCTCAAAGAGAAGTCATTGATGTTATAAGTATTTATTCTAAATTTAAATCAGATGTTCTCTTGAAAGAAAAATGCTGATTTGGGCATGAGGCCCACATATGGTACAAAGCCTTCCTCCAAAACAAGCCACATAAGAAACCCAACATTCCCAGCATGCCCTGCTCTGCATTTGCGAAACAGACCAAAGAAACATCTTTATCTTAAGCTTGCATTAAACTTTAAACTGAAGCGTTAAACATTGACTACAGGTGTAAACCAGACGAGACAGTAGAAATGGAAAAGCGAGTCCCCTGTGTTGCAGATAGCAGTCATCATGTAGCCGTATTGTCCCACACCACTCTCAAGTGTCTATGGCTTCCACGTGAGTGAGCACTCAGAGAGCCAAACCACACATTGCTCCTGGATCATGTCCTCAGAGGGGAGAGCCATGGAAAAAATAATTATGGATGAAAGTCAGCATTCTTCTTGCCATCAGCCCTCCATGTATGGTGAGGTGCACTTGCAGTTCAGGGGTGCTATGATTGGAAGCCATATGCTAACGCATCTAAAAAGACAGAGGGAGAAAACAGCGGTTAAAACATTCACACAGGCCAAAGTGAATGAATTTCTTTGTTTGCACCACCATCACAAATCAAATGGGATTAACATGGAGCTATTAAATTAGTCCACAGACATGCTGCAGTTTCAAGTATCACTTCACTCAAAATACAAAACTACAAATGTTCTCACTTAATTCTAGTGGTATGAAGACATGCAGAGAAGTTTTATTTCCTGAGGATGTAATCTCAGCCTCTGTCTGTGCGCTAAATAAGAATCTAACAACAACAGTTTGGTCTGTCTACGGGTAATACTATCGACCAACTTGGCCTTTGGGAAATACAGATCTACATTTTTTACCATTTGATACCAAATTATTAATCAAGAAAATAATCAAGGGATTAATTGATCATTTAAATAATTGCTAATTGCAGCCCTACTCTTAACAGGAAAGCAAATAAGTTACCAACACACGATTAGCTCACCGGTAAAATATCTGTATAATCTGAACTAAAACAGGCATGTAAAAACAACCATAGTGTTGTTTAAGTGGGAGTTATGTGCTATATCGTTTTAATGACAACAGTTTATCCATCCTACTTAGAAGTGTCCGCACTGTGGCAACAACACTTGCTGCAAACCCAAGCACCACTCACCTGAATGAAACTGTGCCGTGCAACACAGTCCCTCCCCACGGGCCATCCGGTAAATAGGTGACACGCACACTCTAGCCGACGGGGGTATGTGCGTGAGGCGCGTCGACAAAGAGTCGGGCGGCAAATAGAGGGAGGATTGCTGGCCGGGGTCAGAGCCAGAGCCGTGCTGTCCCTCCCAGGTGAGCCAGTAGCCCCTCACACCGGCCGCGCTGCCCTGCCAGTCCACCTGCACTGAGTCACTGCCCACTGTGGTCAGCTGGAGGTCTGCCAGGGCCGGAGTCACTGGAAATGGAGACACACGCAGATAAGACAATCAGAGTATAGTTCAAACAGAAAGAAACTGAGCAGAATGAAAAATGAGTAAAGGAAGAAGCTAGAAGTGAAGAGTATTGTTCTAACAGTAGCTGTACAGTAAAAAACAGTCAGAGCTGCCCGTGCAGTCGTCAAACCTGAACAGAGCTGCTTATAATTATCTGACATTTAATATGCAGACAGGACTCTGCTGTGGAGGATTAGTAAATGGATCCTGGGTAATCATGCTGCTGCACCACATTCTCACCTTCCTGAGTGCACACTTTAACGGACATAGCTTTCTCTTTGCCCGAGGCGTGCCGGGCACTGATGGTGACCAAGTACGTGGTGTCTGGTTGGAGGTCTCTGAGGAGAGTAGAGTTTTGATTCCTGCCCACTGTGACAGCGTGGAGCTTGCCCCTGGGCAGGGCGGAGTACTCGATGTAGTAACTCGTCACCTTCTCTGGCTGTAGAGGTCCCCAACTCACCCTAACGCTGGTTGGTCCAGACTCAGAGATTGTCACCGTGGATGGGCTCAGCACCTCTGGAGTGTTGGAACAGGGAAAAAAACGTTGGGGGGAGAAGAACACTTCATTTTATGGTTCACCAATTAATGATTTATTTCCTAATACCTATAACATGTATAGAGAGAAGACATAGATAGTCCTCAATTGGTACAATTATTAACGCCACTTAATTATGACCATTAAAAGTCATAATTTGTTTAGTCAAAGTCAAAATATGTCAAAAATAACATTTGTAATAATGGTAATTGGTTAAACTTGAGTTTTTCCTATTTGTAATATGTTAATATTTAAGTAATTGACTTAAATTAAAATTAAATGTTAGTCTATACATATAACTGTAAATTGATAGTATGTCAAGATACGTTTCTAAATGCTCAAGTTGGCAACTTTTATTAAATTTGGGAATCAGGTAGTAACGTATCTTTGTAAGACTAGACTTAATGATATAAATTAAGTGTAATGAGCAAATTAAGAGAACACACAATGTGTAAAGTGGATGTTAACCAACCTGGATTTGTTGTGAAGCTGACAGAGAGAGTGTTAAATGCTTGTTCGTTGGACTCCGGGGTCAGTGTGGCAGTGTAGGTGGTGTCAGGCTTCAGGCCCGTCAGCCTGGCAGTGCTGGAGTCGGCAGACTGAGTGAGTCTCTGGTAATCACCACCACCGGTGCTTGGACTGGTCCCAGTTCCTCCTCCGCCACCTGCCGAGCCCCCCGAGCCACTTGTCAGAACCGGATGGAAGCGTATCTCGTAGTAGCCCTTCAAACCGGAGAGAACGGGCCGCCACTGGAGCGTGGCAGAGCTGGTGGTGACATCGCGGACGTGGATTCGTTCGGCCCGGATTATCTCTATCAAAGGCAGGATAAAGAAGAATGAAGTTACCGTCCATTTTTTTAAGAGATGAGGAAACGGATGGTGACAAGACAGCGGGCTAAAAATGCTTCAGACAGCCACCCAAGTAGACAGCCAGACTTGGGTTCCCAAATGGAGTTATACAATAAGACAACCTCAAATAGCCAAGCCAGTGAGGCCCTGAAACAAAATAAGAAATGCCACAGAGGCATTGATATCTGTGACAGGATCCTTAGGCACTCAGTAAGGACTGGTGCATTTTGTCCTGGTTGTACACAAGCTTTATTTATACTGTGCATCATATCTTACAGCTGAGGTATACAGTATACTGTTTAATTGCTGAGGCGTCCCTCGTGTTTATGCAGTTACCAAATCTGGCCAGAGAGATGGGTGACCTCCCTGCTCTATTTAGATGAATATGTATATGTATCTTGTCTGGAACTCTGTGGCGTTGGAGGATACAACGAGGAAACCGAATCATTAATCCATTAATAGATCGGCCTCTCTCATTACAGTGACACACACACACAAAGACACTCCCGGCCCCCTATTCAGTGTCTTCAGGAGCATGTGTGGAATCAGGGAGAAGCACAGAGTCATGTAATACTCCTGTGTATGAGTGGAAGGCAACTGGAGTGATTGTAGCTGTTTGAAAGGAAGTGATGTTGGTCAATGCTACTGAAACACACAGGCAACTCATTTTTAGCTTTGCTGCAGCTTTTTAGATATTTGTCGTCTATATTTTTCTTCCACTATCCAAACAGATTCTGGGTGAATGAAATTTAAATTATACATATATATATATATATATGTCTCTAACATGTGTCTATCTGAGTGGCAGTGTTGTCATATGTTTAACTCCACGTATTTGGCAATATTCATTTCTACCTCTCCAAGTAAATGGTGTTTATAGTACTAGTTATTTTCATCAATTATATAATTTCTTTTTCCTTATATTTCCACTTTTTTCTTTGTTTCATTATATCCCTTCCTGCTGTTTTGGGTTGTAGAGGGGAATGGGGCGGAACGTTTTTGTAATGCTCTGTAATTACTAATTAATCCTAAAAAAAAAAGGTAAGAAAAAAAATCTTCCTATGAATTTCAGATAATAAATCTCTCTTTGAGTAATTAAATTTGCATTACATGTTGCAATACAAAACATTAGGTTTGCTAATTAACTGTATTTTTAATTAATAATTTTGATTAAATATTCTAATTCTGTCTTAACGAGAAGAATTACTGATCATTTTACAATAAAAAAACATTATTGAGTAAGAATGGTTAAAAAGCATTGCTTTTGGTCTTCACTTAAATTATTTAAACACAGCTTCTATGAGAAGTTTGTCAGTGTGACACCAAAATTTAAGAATTCACCACTAATTATCTGATTACTATTTATCACTAGAAAAATAATAGAGTAATTATTTTGGTGGCACAATTCATGCAACATTTCTGTTGATGACCCCACTAATCACTGATTGGTAAATATGTTCATTATATTTTTTATTGATTATATTTTCATATTCTGAGGAATAAATATAAGTTTTACGATTGGAGAAAATAGAATTTAATGCAATAATAATAATTATTATTTTTGGTGGCACAATCCAGGCTCCATTCCTGAAAAATTAAAAGATGATGATGAGCATGCTTACCAATGATGAGCATGCTTACCAATGATGGCGTCCCTCAGGTCCTCCGTGATGATGCTCATATCGTCAATGTCCACAAAGTAAAGGTGGTCCTCCACAGGCGGGCTCACCACCTGCCTCAACACCTGATAGTTGCCGTGTCCAGTGGAGACCACCAGCACAGCCACGCCCTCCTCCTGCAGCTCAGTCAATGGGCCAACCACATCCCCTGGTTTCACCCCATCCGTCAACCACACCAGCACCCTCGGGAGTCCCGCCCGGGCCCCGTCTGCAGTTCCGGGCCTCAGCACCCACTGCTTTGCCATCCTCAGTGCCTCCACTGTGTTGGTGTCCCCCCTGAGAGGTTTGATGTTCTTCAAAGCCCCCTGGAGGCCGCTTTGGTTGCTGAATGTGTCGAAGCCAAACTCGAGGCGTGGTTGGGTGCCCACCTGCAGGAGCCCCACCCTCACCTGGTCCTCTCCCAGTGCAAAAGGGAGGAGGAGCTCTGAGAGGAAGCTGAGCATGCTGGAGTGCTCGTAGGATGACACGCTCCCCGAGGAATCCACCAAGAATAGGACGTCCCCCTCGCAGCAGTTGAGCGCTGTGGAGGAAAGGCAAATGGTTTGTTTATATATGAAGTAAATACATGTCTTTTCTAGTCTTGATGAGCGCTCAAAGCTCTTTACAGATCAGTTATTTAATTCAGCCATTCACACACACACATTAAAGTGTATCTGTGTGCAGCACTTTCACTCACACAACGTCAGGGCAATTTGGGGTTGGGTATCTTGCCCAAGGACACTTTGGAGACTGGGCTATGCACCAACCTTCTGGTTAGTGCACTCTCGCTCTACCCCAAGCCACAGCCCCCCCCCCCAATCCAGATCAGCATAGTCATTGACAAGCAAATCAAAAGTTACAGAGAGTTCACGTTGCCTTGGGATGCTCATGTAAGAACCATCATTTCTGTTCCACTCCCACTACTTTTTCCACAGTTCTTCTCTCGTGTTCCACTTCCACAAATGTTTGGAAACTCCCTCTCTATTTCTCCATATCTGCCATCTCTTGGCAAAAGAACACACTCTGACACAGTCGAACAACTTGCACAAGGGGACACCGTCAACATGAAAGCTGCAGAAATAAGTCATTAGAGTGAAGATAAGAAAAGAGAAATCAAAACAAACAGAGGAACCACAAAACCAGAGAAGGTCCAAAAAAGGCTCTCACACAAACACACACACACACACACACACACTGAGCCAACATTTTCAATATTTCACAACAGAAGCAAAATTAAGATTGAACGGTGAGGGGAGCGGAGGGAGGGAGAAACAGTAGCTGCTGGGTAATAGGGGTGGAGGGGGAGGGAGAGAGGAGATCGGACGAGGGAAAATAAAAAGACGTTAAAAGGACAGGAGTGAGTCTGGGGTAGGTGGGAGACTGTGTGAGTGAGTGTGTGCGTGTGTGTGTGGGGGGGTGTTACTGGCAGTTCCAAGTGAGAGACGAAGAGGAATGTTGGATGGCCATATACAGAGAAAGAGAGGAAAAGACGCAGCAGCAGCAGCAGCAGCAGCAAGGTCGGAGCCAGGATGTAAAAAGTAATATTTGCTGTCATCCAAGAAAAAAAAAACACCCACTGTTAGAAACGCCTCACGACAAAAGTTAAGGACAAATGAAACATAAACAGAGATACGGAACAAAGATGAAGATCGCCTCCAGACAGTGACAAGCACAGACTTGGCACAACACTTTTTTTAATACCTCTTTTTATTCAATGTCTGAATGTTTAACACATGACATGAGGTGTTGATAAGACTCAGAGGTGTTGAAAGCTGAGAAGGCAATGAAGCATGTACACACACACACACACACACAAACTGCTTTTCCCTCTATCAGCTTAAGAATTCCTCACAGCTCTCTCATTGTGTGGACTTAAGAGCGAGGGGGGCTGATTTGTATCAACTCCACTTTTGTGCAGGTGTGACCTTATCTTAAAAAAAACACATGGTAGCCACGTCACTCATTCACCGAGGGAGGAGATGTTTAAAAGCACTGCTTTTTCACTTGAGTGTAAAAACCTCTTGTGAAACACGATGGCAGCAGAGCAGGTCCTGCAACCTGTTGAACACATGGGCACAGTAAGTGTACCAGTCTGACGCTCACACATGCACAATCAAGCCTGAATAATAAAGGCTTTGTGTGCAGGATGAGCAGAAATGCAGAGGATGTTTTATCAACAGTTGCTGCCACATGTGTTTGGCAAAAGCCCCTCTGCTTCATCTGTGGGTGTTGGGGGATTTTTTATTAATACCAGAGGATGACAGCAGCAGCAGCAAATGCCCTTAAAATAAAAAGCCAAATAACTGTAATCTAAGTTGGTTGTGTCTAATCAGGTCCCTATTAATGGAAATAGCAGAGCCAAAGCATCTCACGCACTATGCTTACGCTGTCGTGAAGATGGGGTCACACCGAGCAGCAGACTCGCCGGTGTCATCAGCACCAAGTTTAGCCTCTCAGACACTTTTATGTTCATGAACTTTACCGGAGTTGTGCAAATAATAACAGCTGATGACATTGATTTTGTTGTTTTCGTGATTTAAAAAAACTCAGATTTGAAGTCACTGATCTGTACTGATGGCAATTTAGGATTTATATCAACATCAAAATAAGATATGATAAGACTATTTTGCCACCTTGCTCCAGATTACAGTATCAAAGTATACAAAAGAGTACAGAGATCAAACAATAGAGTATTCAATACAAAATATATAAATGAAAATAAAAGTAAAAGGTATAATGTGTATTGTAAGTGGAGATAGAAATACAAGTGTACACAGGGTAGGTTAATAAATTACCACAGAGGGGTGTCTCCGTTTCAATTGTAAATAAGATTTAATCATGAATAATACATAACTTTATAAATGAATGGCTAAATAACTAAATTGCTTTATAAATAACTTCAAAAAGTTAATTCTTATATACCCTTTAAAAACAAGGTTCTATACAAAGAGGACAAAACGTTAAAGGTAAGAAGCTTGACAAAGGTTAAACCCGAACAGAGAGAGGAAGATGACAGCGAATAAAATAATCTCAAAAGTAATGGCAGGGGGGGGGGGGACTGATTAAGTTGAACAGAGCAGAGCTGCCACTCATTCTCACATTGTCGCTTTATTTTATCTATAGTTTATTATATAAATGAGTAAAACTATTCATAACTTTCTCCAACTTGATCTGCAGACTGCCACAGCTGCGATGCCAAGAGATTTCATCAGCTCGCAATATCTGAGAATTCAACCCCACTTTGTTCTCTCTTTTCTGGCTTTATAAACATGTGAGCATCTGAAACCCTCCACCTGATACCTGTGTGGTCCCTGCTTACATGCCCCCCCACCCCACCCCCCTCCCCTCCTCGCTTTGAGAATCACTTGCCCCAGGCTGTGGGACTTCATCAACCAACAATCCAGGACTGGAGTGGTGCCATTTCACTGAGAACACTGGTGTAATGTCAACCCCACCCTGATCCACCCTGAGCAGACTCAGCCCCTGCACCTCCTGCACGCAGCAGCAGCATCAGCTCCTACAAACACCAAGTCACTGCATGTCTTATTCTCTCACTTTTGAAATAAAATCAATTTTTTAACTTTGTTCTTCTTTAGTTGTATTTTTCAGTCTTGCGCCCCAAGTACGTCATGCTCCAGACTGCAGTGCCAGGTGTGTGTTCCTCGGTGTGAACGGTGCGCGCCTCCACCGGAGGGGGTCTTACCTCCTTCAGGCTTCTGGCTCGTCAGCGGCCGCACCAGCAAACACGCGCAGATCCATGTCAGCAGCGCGCGTGTCTCCATCACGCTGACACCGAGTGAGTTCCTCCGCAGCAAAGTGTCACACAGATGTTGTGGGTTTTTTCGGACTCGACCATATATTTCTCCGCAGCCCGGAGCGCACAGCCACTCACTGGACCTGCAGCATAACGAGTCACATCCAGACCCCACTGCTCTTCTTCTTCTTCTGCTCTTCTTCTTCTTCTACTCCACTTCTCCTCCTGCGCTGGTCATGATCGGCCACACGCTGCAAGTTCAACTCGAACTAAACTTCAGTCTGGAGCGCGCTCCCCCCGTCCTCACTGACGCGCTCTGCTCGCGCTCAGGTGTCAAGCTCGTAAGCAAGTAAAGGCGCGCCTCGCAAAACTTTCAAAATAAAAGTAGCCTGTTCTTAGTTTAACTATATGGGATATCACTACCCTGACTGAAGACACCTCTATTCGCACCTTTAAATGTATAGTTCACCCAGAAATAAAAAAAAATCACTCATTATCTACTCACCACTATGCCGATGAAGGGGTGGGTGAAGTGTTTGAGTGGTCAAAACACATTTGGAGTTTCAGGGGTAAACAGCGTTGCAGCCAAATCCAATACAAGTAGATGGTGACCACTTGCCAAAGGAGCGTGAGATAAGATCAGCAAGACCTCTGGATAGGTGCACATCTACTGTATGTTTACATGCTTCCGGAACTTGCAATGCACACAAAAGACAGAGAACTGCTGGAGTTTCAGTAATCAACAAGCTCTCTCTCTCTGTTGTGTATGTTCCGTACACTACAAGTCAAGGCAGCGCTGATCGCAATAGCTGCGATTGGTCTGCCTTGTAGCATCGTATTCCCAGCAGGCGCACCACCATTTTTGAATTGAGTTGAGGGAATGGACGACGTCTTTCTTTTCTTCATTGAAGTTCTTACTGAACAAAAAGTAATTGCTCTTCAACATTTATCAGCTCCAAAACAATCCACTTAATAACACTTGCTATTGATCTGAAGTAAACAGAGAATTTGTTAGGTACTGATAGTAAGCTCAGTTTTTCAGGCTACTGTCGGCTCAAAGTTAGCTTAACTGCTGTTGGTGTCAGTCATCAGGGCCTTGACTGGAAAGTAGGGCTGATGATGACAATGAAAATGCTCACCAACTTTTTTAAAATAAAAGATTAACAAAGAAAGGATTCAGTTTTATTGAAATAAAGGTCAGCATGGTAGGATTTTCCTTATATAAACCACAGCCAGCAACTTCATATTTTGGCATTATGGCCAACCACTGACTTTGCACATTAGTGTAACAATCTTACGACATGGAACAACAGACTAAGAGTCAGATGGACTGATAAATAGATGTCTTTATTTTGAAGGCACAGTTGCTCTAACTTCCCTGTGGTTTCTTCTGCTTGAGAGAATGACACAACTCACAGTCTTCACTCCTCCCTGCTCTCTTCAGTCTCCCCAGTAACTCAAAATAGTAAATAGGGCTATGTTCACCAAGGGCTGTGTCAACCCTTGAATCTGAGCCATAATTAGAGTTAAGCCTTAAGTTACCATATTACAAGGGAGAATAAATGGGGAACACACAGTAAAAAAAACTTACTTTACAAACAAACTTGCTGTCCTTTGGGGATCTATAGTAACTGAGATTTAGAGAAGAAAAGAGCATACATTCCAAATATTACATATTTATGCTGAAATATATCTTCACAAAACCCCCTGTGCCCTCTTGATATATGATGAGCACTTCGAGTTAGTCTTCAGAGATTATACCTTTCAGCTTCACTCTTGATTTATTCTCTGTATATTTGTCATGGTAAAGACAACCAAGAATTTCAGTGATCCAAAAGTAGAGGAAACCTCTGCTTCACCAAGAGAGACCACAAATACTTGCAGCATTTAAACCACTGGGAGTGCGTCTCTGAAATTATACAGCAACATAGTCGAAGAACGGAAAAAAAGGTCAGCTTTGGATGTTGGTCATTCTCTGAGGTCTACGACTCAGCAAAAATATAAATAACAAGAAAATACATAGACGAGGAAGTGAGGGGACAGTGTGTGTGTGTGTGTGTTTGTGTGTCTGGTCCAGGTATTAGTCATGTTGTGGGGACTTAAATCTGTTTACACAGTCACTTTATGGAGACAGAAAGCAAGTATCCATATTGAAATAATTATATTTTAATGTAACGACATGGTTCATGGTTAGGTAAGGTTTAGGTTTAGTTTAGGGTTGGGGTTAGGCAAGTAGTAATTATCGTTAAGGATATAGTCTCCAGGAAATCTATATAAATCAATGTAATGTCCTGTGAAGTCATGGACACACAACTGTGCATGTGTGTGTGTGTGTGTGTGTGTGTGTGTGTGTGTGTGTGTGTGTGTGTGCATGTGTGTGTTAGAGAGTTAGAGAGAGAGAAAGAGGGTGAGAGAAAGAGAGAGAGACACACACACACACAGAACCAAAGAAGGAGCAGATTGGGTAGGAGGGAATAAGTGGATGGAAGAGGATGTAGGAATTGAAGTGGGACCAAGCAAAGGTCTGGATTCCTCTGTGATGCATCATGTCTAAATACTTCTATTGTTATAGTTGACACATTGACAATATACACACCCCTCCTTAATACACACCTAGTAACTAAACACGAACACTACAGTCAGCTATGTCTGACCTACAATTTGATTCAATGTAAAACACTCATACTGAAAAACTATAGCATGTAATACTTGTAGCTGCTAAGTCGCCCTTTGTTCACTAGTGCATTGATAAATGACCTTGGCAGCCATGAATATGTTACTTGCAGTTAGTGAAAGTTGCTTTGTTGCTAAAGTTGAACTCAAAAACGTTTTGGGAAGCCAAGTGCTGCATCACAATCCATTTACACCCTGCTGCTACTGCACAACAGCCATGCAGGATTACAAAACAAACATTGATTTGTCTGTGGTTTCTGCGTGGCTCTCCTCCAGGGCTGAACAATTTCTCACATGCAGGTTGGCCGCCCCTTCATGGCCAGTAGCACGGGGCTGTTTGTTCAACTACAGATGGGAGTTCTGTTGCTGTGCTTTTTTTTTAACAGTCCAGTCAGTGAGCTGTAAATCAGTGAGATACACACAGTATACCCCCACATGGAACAACTTGGCACTGGCTTGTGTCTCTGAGAGAACAGCAAATAGCTGAACACGCATGTGCACAGAGCATGCTGCATTGTTTGAATGAGCTTGCACACTTACATTAATGCATTTCTTTCTGTTTTTCAACACGTCCAGCGTGGCATGAATTGTTCGTTTACAGATTAAATGAAGCGGACTGACTTTTGTTAAACCCACAACCCACAGCTCGTGTCAGTATCTGACACTCGGCTGTGCTGTAATCCACATAGATTGCCAGCTGTTCCCACCCAACACAGCCTTATGTCAGCACGCTGTCCCCACCGTCTCAATCAATATGTTAGATTGTGCAACTTGCGCTGTCATTTTATACTGCTCCTATACACTCATATTTTACGTGCAACCAGCACAGACAAGTTGACCTTTGAGCACTGGGTAAGGCTGCAGCAGAGGGAGTGGGAGGAATGGGAGGAGAGGCGAAAACAGCGAGATGTCACTGAGGCAATGGAAGAGATGACATTGTATGGATCACAGCCTTGAGGACGTGATAAAGCATAAACAAAAAATCAGCACATCATTCAGGAAAGGGCCTGAATCCTGAAACATAGTGGAAACAGCCAGAGTTACAGCCTCTTGTAACTTTGGCCTAGCAGCCTAGTTGTAATTACCCATTCAAACTTTGGCTGCAGAGATTTTGGCAACGTATTGGAATGCCACCGTCAGTGGTTGAGTGGAATCCACAGAACTATATTTGCCAGTGTTCTCCTCCTTTCTGCCAGACTATGGTATGTGAGGTTTGGTTTATAGCAAACCACGGTTTTTGTGAAAAAATGCTGCCACTTCATCTTGTTCTCTCTCAGCAAAAGAAACCGCATCATAAAGGGATATAAAAGATGGCAGAAGAGACACAAGGCGACACAGTGATGCAGTGGTTAGCACTGTGGCATCATAGCAAGAGGGTTACCTGTTTGAATCACAGTTCTCTGGGGTTTATCTTGGTGGAGTTTGCATGTTCTCCCCATGTCTGCCTGGGTTGTCTCCCTTTGAGGGTCACAGGGGGAGCTGGAGACAATCCCAGCTGACATTAGGATTGACTGGGCTATTTTCCTCTCACTGTCCAGACACATGCAGATTGGGGTATAGGTTGATTTTAAATCTACTGTGACCATAAGTGTGAGCGTGAGTGGTTGTCTCTGTATGTTGGCCCTGCAATACACTGGCGACCTGTCCAGGATGAACCACTCCTTCGCCCAATGTCAGCTTGGATTGGCTCCACCTCGCTCCTCGACCCTCAGAGGATAAGCAGTATAGATAATGGATGGATGGGTGGGTGGGAAAAGAGATGCAACAGTAATGGAAGTGATTGGTTAGAGGAACAAGGGTGATGCAGATATAAAAGTAATATAAAAGTGAAAATAAATCAAAGGGATTCTGGATAAGAGCCAAAAACAGACATATTTAGTAGAAGTTACATTTGGATCTGTTATGGGCAAAGGGAATCAAGCAACTCAAACACAGAGCCAAGAGCAGTCATTTCCTCCCACACACAAGCTTTTGACACGGTACATATATCAAAGCCATTAAACTAAAAATATAGATAGGGAAGTCAGAGGGATTTCCCATCACTGTGATGTGGAGAAGACCACAAATGAGCCAAGTGCTCACTGCCTTCCTGTTCAACACTGACCCCACCAGTTCTGCGTCAGTGGTACTTTCCTTCCTCTACAGATTGGCATCCTGTGTATGTCCAAGGTGGTTCTTGTCTTTTAAGTAGTGTCTATAAAGGAATTTCCTACACCTTTAAGGTTTAGAACATTTTGTTTTAAGAGAAAAAAGTAGGTTTATTAGGATGCTGCCTGTTCTTTCTGTGTTGCAAGAATCTCAAGGCCTTTAACTACATACAGGGGAACACTCAATCTTAACCTCTCCCTAAACAAATATGACAAGTTACATTAAACACAAGCAATCATCCAGGTCAGGCCAGGATCAGATTTTCATGGAATAAATCTGAGTGTATATTTAAGTTCGGACATAAGCAGCCGTGTCTGTGCACTGGCTCGGAGAATATCTGGGTAGAACCATCATTCTTGTTGGAAAATCTGTTTTGCAATAATCAACAGTCGCTGAGCCTCCACACTGGTGCGGCCAACACCCTCTGCAAGTTTCCACAGTAAAATGTCACAGGCTGCCTCTGGTTCTGCCAAGTTGCATCGACGGAGGTTCTCTCCGTAGCTGGCTCAGCTCTTCTGCAGAGGCCCGCTCAGACAATGGCTGTATTGTGCAGGAGATTGGCAGGAGGGCTGCATGTATGGATTGAGGATCATTATACTCATCTTTAGTTGATATGAATGAACACAAACTAATCTGGCCAAGTTGGATACACCTTGAAAGGACGACTGGCTTGTAGCACAAGCTCAAAGATTTGATAATCACAATGCAAAGAGTCAGTTGATTTGTGAGGAAGCTCCCTAAGAAAACACGTGATGGGTATTTTTAAAAGCAGAGACGGTTCTGACTCCAGCGGCATGTGAGAAACCTTTCCCCTAATCTGCCAGAGGTGTTTTGGAAAGGCTCCACTGGCTGTTTGCAAAAATGTCAAAATAGAACAATTGAGAACTAATAATACATCGCTTTGTTGAGTACAGTTCAGCAAAATACAAAAGAAATTCCATTCACAGACTCGGCATGTCCCCAAGTGATCTCTTGTACTGCATGAAATGAAGGACCTTCATCCAAAAGTACAAACAGCTCTAAGATCCACTAATGCTGGTTTATAAACCAAGAAATACTGACGTCCCACTCATTCAGAAACCACATGAGAAAGGTCAGTGACTCATCGATGTCAAAGGAGCCATTGCGTTCTCCAGGGCCTGGCAGCGCTCGTGTAGCCTTTGGGAAAAATGGTGGTAAAGGCTACAGTTGGCTGGATGTAACAGGCATTTCTCACACACACACTCACACACACACACACACACACACACTCACACACTCACACACTCACACACTCACACAGGTTTGCACAGCTATCATTGATTGGACACTGTATTGACTTACATTCACTATGTACAGTTTAACCGTAACCTTATCCCTGATCCTGACCATGACCAATTTATGCCTAATCCAAACGTTAACCTAAAGACCTAATTCTGTGTGTTCACATCACAAGTACTGTTATAATTCCCCCCATTTCATGGCTCATGTTTTCTGGTCCTATTCTTTATTTTATTTTAATTTCTTCCTCAGTCAACCCTCTCCCTAACTCTTCATAATCTTGCAGGCCTATCAGCTTCCTTTCTCTTTTTCACAATCATCCTCTCAGCTGGTTCTCCAAAGTGTTTTGGCCTCAGCGGATAGCAGCTGGATTCTCCATTCTCTCCTCCCTTTGTGATTCCTCCTCCTCGCAGTCTCCTCACTCCTCTCCCACTCCACTCCCTCCCTCAGCAGTCCCAGCTGCCTTCCACCCTTAGTAACACTTGTGTATACTATACAAAGACACACAAATGTGCAAGCCCTCACATGTAAACTGAGAGAGTTACACACATATACAGTGTGGTGTATATACGGCACACACGAGGCACACACAAAGGGTAGTTGAAGTGACTTTTGTGGTATGTCTGAAGGTTTAAAAAAGCAGGGATGTGTTGCAATTACAAGTGCATCCGCAGTGGAATCTGTCGGGGCAGGTTGAGTTGAGAGGACCTGGCAGCCTATCAAAGCTATCACTGAGGCAAAAAAAGCCCTCTCTTGTATCTGCTTGCTTGAAGGAGTGCACAAATAAAAAGAGCATGTATACAAAGGCTTATATACTGCTCCGAAGCCA
Source organism: Paralichthys olivaceus (assembly GCF_024713975.1). Taxonomy (NCBI): domain Eukaryota; kingdom Metazoa; phylum Chordata; class Actinopteri; order Pleuronectiformes; family Paralichthyidae; genus Paralichthys; species Paralichthys olivaceus. Next base: position 7,750,184 of record NC_091098.1, read on the forward strand.
CAGTCTCCCCCCATCTCATCACATCAGATCTTGGCCTAGAAATAACAGGGAGCTCGGAACTCTGCGGTGCAAACTTTTACTTGAACGCCTCTCACCAGGTGTGACAACCCCCTATCCTTTTAATGACAGAAGGATGACAAATCTTGTCGTCTGGCCCATCCTGCCTGTTAACACTATCAGCTGTCAGCCACATCCGCTGCCTCACCAATTAAACCAGGTGCCTTTCACTCCCACCCACATTTTGCACACGCTCAAAGTTTCAGCTTTTCTCTGTTATCTGTCTCCGACTTCCTGTGCACGTAAAACTGCACGTGCCCCCACAGGTCACAAAGTCCACTCTGTTTTAGTTTCACTCACTCAGCCCCCACCCCTCCTGTCGAGTGCCAAGGTGACAGAAAGGAGAAGTCTGACATTGTCTGTTAGTGATATGGTATGGGGGAGATGGGGGGGGGGGTTGTGTTTGAACTTGTCTGGCTTCTTGAGCTCTGCCTGTCTGCCTGTCTGTTTTCCAATGAGTAATCCATTGAAAGACTGAGCACACACACACCCACAAGCAAACACACACACATACACACAGCGTGGCAGGGAGTGTGACATACCTCGAGTACAAGAGGGAAGAGCAAATTTAGCCCAAGGGAGATCGATGGGTGATGGGTGAGACGTGGAGGCCGCTGGTTAGGTTTAAGAGATTTTTTCTTCTTTTTATGGAAAAATTGCTTCTGTGGTTAAAACAGTATTTGCTCTGAGGGAGTAATGTAAACCTTAAACTGTCAAAGATTTACAGCTTTTACCGCCAGTTTCCTTTCGTTAGCCACCCTGCATGGCGTACGGTAGCTGTAGAGTCCGAACTGATGCATGTCAGTCACTGGATGGATGGACGTGTAAGTCTGTACAGACATGTTTCCCAGAGGATAACTCTCACAGACTTACTGATCCACTGACCTTTTTATAATAATAATAATAATAATAAAAAGTGCATTTGTATAGCACAAAGTCCTGCTTCACAGGAAAAACAATAAAATCCATGGCTAGAAGAAGAATGAATTATAATAAACAGGTAATTCAGTTACATTTTTTGAGCCATGGAGCAGGTTGTTGTGGTTGTTGTAATGAAAATAATAACTTAAATTGTACCTTGGTGTAATCAAGTATTTCAGCCTATTAATCACAATAACGTTGAGAGAGGCTAAAAGCAAATCTGACTGGCTACTGGCTTGTAAGGCAGTGCTATGAAAGCCATGTGGCCCACTCAGTAGATCAGATCTCATTGCCTCTGTTCCTTTTTTTATTCTATTTTTTTATTTATTTGTTTTAAAACTAAATTGAACTAAATACCTACTCTCATAGGTAGCAGAGTCAGAAGCTGTCATATTAAACCCAACGGTTCACAGATGATCTTCTTAGATGATCTACTGGTGCTTTGGCTTATGAATTAATACCTGCTAAATTAATAACATTCCCAGAAGCCTCAGCTGTTCTTTGTTAATATGAGCATGCTTACATGAGGAAAAAAGATGGTGAACATGGTAAACATTACACTTACTAAACATAGGCAAAAGCATGTTTTAAAGGTTCAGTGTGTAGAATTGTGTGATATCTAGTGTTGAAATGGAATGTTACAGCTGAACACCCCTAATCTCACCCTCCCCTTCCACACATGACAGAGAACCTGTGGAAGCCTTCAGTTGTTATAAAAACTCAAAAGGTGTTTAGTTTGTCCAGTCTGGACTACTGTTAAAAACACGGCAGCCTCCGTAGAGAGGAACCTCTTGATGTAAATATAAAGTATTTAAATATAAAGGGCCTTTTCTGGGGTAAAGAAAACTACAATTCATACAATTTAGATAAAACACACTAGTGAAAACAATATGAGGATTCTTTTATATTCGATTTCTGCCAATAGATTCCTTTCACGTAAATGTTACACACTGGACCTTTAAGAGTATGTATACTGACTTTAAAATGACAAAGGAGGAGATGCATTTGCAAATTCAATTTCAATTCAATTCAGTTTTGTGTGTATAGTGCCAAATCACAATATTATCTCGAGGCTCTTAACATATGGTCAAGACCTTAAAACATTTTATAGAAACCCAACTGTTCCCACTACGTGCAAACACTGTGACTGTGGGAGGGGAAAAAAACCTTTGACATGAAGAAACCTCTAGCTGAACCAGACAGAGTGAGGGCGGCCATCTGCCTCGACCGGCTGGGATGAGTGGGGAAATGTGTGGGAGAGAGGAGAGGTTGGTGGAGAAGACGGGAGAGAGGAGAGAGAGGAGAAAGAGGTCAAGAACAGTTGAGTAACCGTCATATTTAAGAGTGATATTTATAAATGTAATGAATAATATAGCAGCACCAGTTAATAGTAGTAGCAGTAGTAGTAGTAATCGTAATAATAATCATCATCATCAACATTGAGTAGTGTCAGATCTGGAGTCAGAGAGAAGAGGGAGTCAGACAATGGAAGAGAAAAAACTAAGTTAGTGACAGAAACTGACCTGTTTATGATAAGAACAGTTCGCTGCCAATCACTATTTTAAAACCATGTTGTTAATATTTACTTGATTTAATAAAAGTGGTGATAAAAGCCCTTCACAATTATCCAGACCCCAAAGTATCATCTTCAAAATACTTGAACAATCAGTCGACCCAAATCCAAAACTGTACCATTATAAAAACTAATAAAGATTTAATATAATAAATATGTGTATACAATATATGTTAATAATCACATGTGAGAAGCTGTTGCTGCTTGTTTGACATTTTGCTTATAAAGTGACTGAAAAAAATATTTTAAATAATAATAATTTTAACTAGCTCAAGTTTGGTATGTATAATTATTTCCACAGTGTTGAGGGCGGGTTAGATATGTAAAGTAACTAATAATGCATTTCAAGACACCTCCGATCATTGAAACTGAAGCTACTTATAATCAGCACAGCTTAAAAACTACAGCCACTGGTACCTGCAGAAATGCAAGCACTTTTTTCAAAGGATGTCACGTACAGGTGAACAAATACACAGTCTGATGTTTATGCGAGGTAAAACAGGAGTTCACCTCGTATTATCTTTTCTATCGCTGCTTTTCAACTCTCAAGGGTTTCAAAGTCAAACCTTGGGCTTTTAATTTTTCCATGATAACAAGTCGAGGCAGGCAGAAAGGTCAAGTCTGTAAAAGGAGAACTCATACACAGCACTTCTTCCCCCATAGAACCTCTTATCTCCTTATCATCACTGGTTAGTTGTAGATATTATACTTTATAAAATCATAAATTTAAACTTCATTATGTATACCATGTGAGAGAGAGATTCCAAATAAAGACATACTATTGTTTATCATTTGTAATTAACCTGTGGCTTTGTTACATATAAAGTTTATGATACATTGGAGACTACAGTCTGCAGTATAAACAGGATGCCTTCAAGGAAGACAAACAAATATAGCCCACGTAGGTTTGGGGATTCCTCCATGACAAGGCCAGGATATTATTCTGACGGAGTACTCACATTGTACTAACAGTCCCCGGGAGGAAAGACCTGTGGCAGGGCTTTAATAAAACCTTTACGTATGTTTCCGATGCTCGCCTTGCTCTTTTGTCACTGCACACCATTCAGACTGGAAAACAAAAAGGTGGGGATGAGAGCAGTGCCAAGTGCAAACAGTAAATGAGATGCTGATGAAGCAGATGGGAAAGGAGTGGGTGAGGAGCATCCGCACAGTATTCACAAGAGAAAGTCAGACATCAGCGTCATATGATCTGTGAATGAAAAGTTGGTGTGGATACCTACATACTACTAAAAATATGATGCAGATTTTTCAGGAAATGTAGTTTCATAATGTAATTTCCTTCAATCAGGGGTTTCAACTAATACATTGCATGGTAAAAGGGGGTGGGAAACACAGCAGATTTTAATTATCTGAAACGTAAATGGGTGAAAATGAATATTTTCCCCCCACTTGATGACTATAGGTATAGTAACACATCAGAGCTCTCTACAGTTTAGTCTTTCAACAAAGTATTTTCACATTCCATGGACACAGTCTATCCCCGGTTTAAATTTAGAGAACCCATTGAAGGCCCAACACATGAAATGAAAGGTCTTTATCCTTTTTGCCTGTTGAAATAATAATAATTTACATCTAAATAAGTCATTTTCATTTAATCAGTTCAAGATCATAATATATCTATGAGAACCAGGTACTTTGCCTATAAAATGCAAACGTTTCATGAGCTCAGAAAACTCAACACATAAAGCCAAATGTCTTCCTGAAGATCAACAAAAACTTCAACACAAGTTTACACCGTCATCTGGAAAGTTCAGTATTTTCCTCTTAGATGTGTTGGAGTAGAAATAGAAAGTTGCACGAACCCTAATACTAATGTAAATTACCAGTACCTCACTTGTGCACAGTACTCGAGTAAATGTATTTAGTTTCTGTCCACAACTCGTAAATACAATATGGCTGGTCATGGCACTAAAGTAGCTCATACAGTATCTCTGCACAAAAACAAGATCACCACAGAATTCCATAAATACCATTCATTCCAAATGCATTGGGTTTTATCTGTGTCTTATTTTTTACACTTGTGACTTATGACTCTTGTAAAACCCCTTTATTAACTGCATGCAACTGAACACTGGTGTTTTCTGATGCCTTCTTAGCCACCGGCAACACTTGTTCAAATGATGCCAGTGTGCCTCCTCCACTGTGTCCGTGAGTGAAGCTGTTTCCTTGAATGGGTTGGCAGGGAACCGTCCTCACACATAGCCTAATGATGCCTGACTGTCACAGAGCATTGAGAGAACAGACATACAGTCATAAATGGGCCTTGGAATAACAACAAATGAAAGTTGGCATCTGCATGAATAGAAGGCAAGCATTATAAAAAATTACAAGTGCTTTATTCAGTTTGACAGAGCATTAAGATACATGTCGGAATAATCTATGTTATATAAACAGCAATAATTCAGCCGTCTGAGGTGAACGAGGAAGAGGAAGGGAAATTTGAAACTAAATGTTACACTCACACCTGCTGGCCAGTAGTTGTACTAGCTCTGATTTTTTGATCTTGTGTCACCGATGGTGTTTCCACTAGTGTTCCTGTTCCTCCTTTCTTTATAAAGTGGTTTTAGCTTAAAAAAACAAACAAGCAAACAAAGAAACAGCAGCACACTAGTAGAGTGAGCCAACCTACTGCTAAAGTTCAACCGTCCACTCATGAAAGCACATTCAAATTCACTAGATTCAGATTTTTACTTGGATCTGCACCAAATTGCACACACTCATAAATATCAGCCCCATAAACATGTCTGATGTTTTTCATCAAGATCCATGAATTCTACGTATATTCTACAATTATAATGCAGACAACGCTGAGTCCATAAGTACAGGGGAGAAAGGTTCTGATTGTGTTCCCTGAGCAGCTATCACACTTCCCCTCAACACCTGATGAGCTGCACATCTCATCCACGTCAGTCACCCACATGTCCCCATGTGTCCCAGGAGGGACTGAGCTGGTGATTGGCCACTGACAGAGCCTCACCAGTGTGGAAGACTAATGAGAAACCTGAGATACAACGATGACCTGTCAATTTGATAGAATTATGAAAACTATTTTAAATAGTGATACAGTATGAGCTGAACTTGGTTACATTATGAATGAAGGTTTTCAAAAAAGTATTATTATAGTTAAAGTCCTAAAATACTGTAATAAAGATTTACTTTGAATCTTTATATATTATATTATATATATATATATATATATATATATATATATATATATTTATATTGTTTTCATAATTGTATATATATATATACACCCCCCCCAACCGTAAGATGACAGATCCGCCCCCCATTTGTGAATAGACCCCTGTCTCATCTTCAGCGTACGTGGACGTTACGTCACTCAAAAAGTTTCAAACAAATGGTGCCTTCGATGACAGTCGCAAATGTTAGCTTCCTAAAACGAGAAACCACGCAAACAACTTTAAAATGTTTTAAGTCGCATAGAAATCTGTATTTAGAAGACTTACTATTCTCTGGTGGATCCTGAAATGAAGTGATTTCGTCATCGGCTGCATAATTTCTCACTGTGGCGCTGTTGTGAGCCTGTCAGCAGAACGAGCAGTGAACACAACAAAAGTTCCTAGTCGTCACACCAGCAGTCATGGAGGAGAAACCCAGCGGTTCTGCCCACAGGCTGCATGGAGCTCCTGATCCAGGTAAGACACGTGTGTTTATCATCCTCTGCAACACATCAGCGACTTCTTCAGACCTCTGGACCGTCGGCAGCTAACTGGCAGCTGCTGTGTTTAGCAGCTAACGCCGAGTTTCTGAAAAACAACTCGCCGGCCTGAAGTCTATTTGTAAAAGTAAAAGCTGTGAATACAAAGTTATAAATCAAGTGGATCACACGTGAGCAGTCCGTGTGTGTTGAGTTCAGGTCAGTTCATCGGAGAAACACAAAGTTAGACTCAATGTAGCCTAGTTCCGTGGAGCAACTCCCTCCTGAAGGCTACAACGAAACTGCATTAGAAAATCGTACAATTTAATGCTGCATTTGTTACAGTCCACATTAATATATATATTGGGGCGCTTGACATCCATTTTCATGAATCACTGGGGTCTTCTGGTAAATTCGTCATAGTCGTCAATCGTATTACACATTGTACAGATGTCATGTGCACCATGTTGTCTCTGCTCTGATGTGTCTGAGTCACACTGCTGCCTCCATGTTAATCATTAAACTTTGTCCTGTTATCACTTCAGACCCAGGAGGGGCAGGGACAACAGCAGATCCTCCGTGTGACCAGAGCCCAGAGAACATGATCGGCAGACAGCTGAGTGAACAGGGCCGCTTTGCTTATGCAGCTCTGTGTGGCGTCTCCCTGGCCCAGATGTTCACAGGACATGAGAACAGGTAGCAGAGCCGCAGAGCTTCTGTCCTCATTACATCTCTATGAGTCCTTTCCAGTAATAACAGCAGGGCTGCCGCTGGAAATGATTAGGCCCTATGAAAGTATATAATACTGGACCTTTAACCCTGAAATATTTGCAGGAGATGCATCATACTGTATAGTACTGGTATTTATCTCAGTATAAAGGACTAGTTATTATACAAGGAAATACATTAGTCACACCAGAAACCTCACAAAGGCAGTAGTCATGGGCTGTTAAAAGTTAATGTCAAGAGCTTCAGGTGATGGGCAGTAGTCTCTCTCTCTCTCTCTCTCTCTCTCTCTCTTCCTCTCTCTCACACACACACACAAACGCATTCGCACTTCCTGTTTCTTACCACTCCTCAAAGATTGATGAAAAAAACGTTTTGTAAAGACTGAAGAACACTCAGAGCTCTATGACCCACACCACCAGCGTAAAAAACAACAGAAAACCGCGACATGCAGCGTTTCTGCAGCACAATGGTTTTGAGTGCCACAGTTCACCTGTTCTGCTTGTATGTAATCTGTAAAGGGCTATCCTGATCATTTTGCCAAAAATTGAGAAATGTATAACTTGTTAATAGATAAAAATTTTATTTTGAGTACATTGACTAACTAATAATAACAACAATAATAGTGTTTTCTGAAGGCCCCTGTCTGTGCTGGGCCCTTGGAATCATCCTAATTTTCCCTTCCCTGACCCACCCTGCATCCTTTGTGGTAATCCGTCCAGTAGTTTTTGTGTAAACAAATGGACAGGGGGTGAAACCATAACCCCCTTGGCGGAGGTAATGAACACACAGCATAGAGGTTCATGCTGGTTCTGAATACACATAATGATAAAAAAAATCATATCTGGACTGCACATCTGCACATTCAATAGTGCATCAACAAATTCAAGAGAGGGATCTTTTTATCCAGTCTTTTGAGCAGCAGAGATCATGTGACTGTCTCATATGACCGGCTTTTCAAAATGTATTTTCGGGTACAAATAAAAACCGCTTGTCCTTTGTCCACTTGTGAACAACCCTTTTCATTAACAACTTCTTATCTAAACTGAAAATAATGCTTTAACTGCATTGTATCTTGACTTGAGGAGCTGAGGAGTTGTGCATCTCTCAGTGTGTTCAGGGAACAGTACCTGCAGGGACTGGTCCGCTGGCTGGACCTGGATGAGTCGGTGATGCCAGTCATGGGGGCTTTCCTGTCAGGCCTGGGCTTTGAGGGCTCCGACACCTTCCTCTCCATCCTACACGCTGAACCTCTGCTGGCCACAGGGGCCACCCCTATCATACAGGTGTTTGACACTCTTAACAGGATGTGATGTCCTTGCACTGGGAATTTAGATTAGGTTGAAACAGCAAAAATAGATGTGCCAAAGAAAATGAGGAGCAGAAAGATTAGAGCAATTGGGTGTCTATAAAAACATCTGATGGAAATAAATTAATTAAATAACAGCAGAAATTAAAAAGTCTCTGTAACAACTTTATGATCTGTAGTAAAAGCATGCAAATATAGCTTTAAATGGTGCCGCACACTGATGTACAAGCAAAACACCAAGTTAGAGATCTCTTGTGTTATTATGAGAAGTTTAAAATGTTGTGGTTCATTATGAAACCGTGGCAGGACTAATTAGAGTATGGTGTACTGCCACAGTTCAGATAATTAATGGGAAACACTGGTTTCTACAAACATGTGTTGAGCTCTTGTTTTTTATTCCAGGACTTGGTGTCGTTTTCTGTCAAAGATGGTAAGAATCCTTTAATGTAAGACATTGAAAATTGGTGTAGAGTCATATATTTATCAATATATATCTATATCTATATATATATAGATATATATAGATATAGATAAATATATAATGTATATACATGTGCCTGATACTTTTTAATTTTCGTGGTCTGTCATAACCTCAGGCCAGTACGATGCCAGATCAAGGGTTCTCATCCGTCATGTCAGCTGTCTGCTGCGAGTCTCTCCACGGCAGCTGGAGGAGTTTGAGGAAACACTGGGAGAGAGGCTGAGGGAAGCAGGAGAAGAGAGCGAGTAAGTTGTGATTGGGTGGGAGGATAGAGGGGTTGATAACAGACAGTTTGAGTCCGTAGCTATACATTTACGTGGAGCATTTTAGACTGCTAGCATCAAGAACTCACATGTAATCTGTTTTTTATTGAATTAAAGGTATTATGAACCTTTAACCTCAGTTAATTCAAATGCTTAATTATACTAAAACATGGTTTGTCCGTGCTTTTCTGGTTTTTGCTGAACCTTGTGTGTCAGACACCACATCACTGGGCATGGTACTGCATAAACAAACAGCTTATTGTTGAAGATGTCACGTAAAATGCAGTAGAGGACACTTTCAGAGCCAATGAATATTACAGCTAATACCGACAATCGGTCCGATTCTGCTTTCATTAGAGAGGAGTCCTCTCGGCGGCTCAGGAGAGAACGAGGACGAAAGTTACGACGTTACCTCCTCATCGGACTTGCCACTGTGGGCGGAGGAACTGTGATTGGTGATTATTGCTGATTCATAATTGACATTAAAAAGTCAAGTATCTTGTATGAAAGCACCCAGTTGACCAGCTAATCAGCTCACTTCATCATAAAAAAGGAGCATTTTCCTTCTGTAGACTTAACTCTCCTGTAAAATCCTTCACCTGACAAACATTGGTCCTGACTGATTTTGTTTCTCTGCACTGTGATCTTTGCGTCTTTGCCAGGTGTGACAGGTGGGCTGGCCGCCCCTTTGGTGGCAGCAGGGGCCGGTGCTGTGCTGGGGGCTGGCGGGGCTGCAGCTCTGGGCTCAGCCACTGGGATTGCAATCATGGCCTCTCTGTTTGGGGCAGCAGGGGCTGGACTGACAGGTAACGTCAACATATGACATGTGACTGTTTGTGGAAAGAATGTCAGAAACTGTAGAATTTTAAACATTTTTTTTTTTACTTCTCAGTAATTTGAATTTTTGTTGCTTCAGGCTATAAGATGAAAAAGTGTGTTGGAGCAATAGAGGAATTTGAATTCCTGCCGCTAAGCTCTGGAAAGCATCTTCACCTGACCATTGCAGTAACAGGTTGGCTCTGCAGTGGTAAATACAGTAAGTGTGACCTCTGTCAATTTACAACCACATACAATTTCCAAAATACATTTTTGGAAATGTTTCACAAAATAAACACAAGGATCTCATCACTGAAATATAAAAAACATGCTGCTGATTCATTTACAATATAACATACATTGAAATACATACATACAATATTGATACTAATACTTATAATAGCTCTGTAGAATGCAATTTAATATTTATATTATTTAATATTTATTTATATCAATGTCATTGTCAACTTTTTACTTCCAGTCATCATTCTTACTTATCTATGTATTTATTGTTTGTTATTGAATTTTGCAATGTTTTTTCTTTATTAATTATGAAGTGTTCTCTTGACTGATGAAGATTGTTTTCTTGCAATGTAAATAAAACGCTACAGATCAATGTACACAAAGAACCAGTTATATTTGCAATTTAGGTTGCATTTATGATGGCATCTATACACAGTATTTTCTCTGTGATCTTTTTAAAAGCATAATCTACATGTTCTTGTAAGGTAGGTTCAAGGTCTCAGCTAGGTCAATTACATACAATGTAAATAAGACAAAGAATAAATACAAAATTAACACAACACAGTTCTGCACACAATGTGCTAAAGCAGTAGATTACACAAACAAACCACTTAAGTTTACATAAAACATTGCAGCTCTCTTCGCCCTCTAAAACATGCACTCAACTCCACTTACTTGGTGCACCCTTCACATACAAGTGCCTTATATAAAAGCACAACTCCTGTCTTTTAGGTTCGTTCCAAGCCCCATGGTGCAGTCTGGGTGAGTGCGGGGAACAGTACTGCCTGGTGTGGGAGTCAAGTTTCCTCAGGGATCTGGGCTCGGCCATGGCGTCTCTGTTGGATGGGCTGGTCAGCATCGTGGCCCAGGAAGCTCTGAAGTACACAGTGCTCTCAGGTAGGAGGTTGATTACGAAGAAAGCACAGAGGCTACATTCACACTACTACGTTTTACATTTGAAAAACTTTGCTACAGATACAGAACAACAGACAAGCTATTATTAGAGCAATCTCTGACAATACCTGTTTACATGAGTGCATGCCCAGTGTACGAGAGTGGTCATATGTTATGTGCTTTCAGGTGTGTTAGTATGGACAGGGATTAAAGATGATTTGGAGCCGTAACGATCATGTGTTCAGAGATAGCTTTAGTTTGAAAATGTTTTATATAATGTAGTAGCATGTATGTAGGCTTAGTCTATTTAGTGGATCTGTGTTTAGATACTAGAGTATTTGTACTTGTCGTGAATATAATGTTTTGGGTTATTGACCAAAATCTTTCACACTAAAACTAATCTTTGTGGTATCCTGTAAAGTGATGCTTATTTGCTTAACAGTCACATCTTTCTTATCAAACTGTTGCCATTTAGTTGTATTGATTGTTTGGTTTCCTGAATTGATACTTTCATACTGAGCAGGCATCGTGACGGCTCTGACGTGGCCGGCGTCCTTGCTGGCAGCAGCCAGCGTCATTGACCACCCCTGGTGCGTCTGTCTGAACCGCTCCGCTGAGGTGGGGAAACATCTGGCACAGGTTTTGAGAAGCAGACAGCAGGTAGAGCACCACCTCTTACTTCTGTTTGTACACACTTTATTGTAGCATTTTGTGTACACGTTATTAATTGCATTAGTTTCCTTCAAAGATAAAGGAAATACAAGATTCATTAACCTGAATTAGAACCATATGCTTAGAGACAGTAAATCCACTATGTTCAGTATAAATTATGAGGATGAAAGCTGCTTCCTCACTTCTCTTTCTGTGTGTATGTGAAGGGGAAGCGTCCTGTCAGCCTCATAGGTTTCAGTCTTGGGGCAAGAGTCATCTACCACTGTCTGCAGGAGCTTGCCAATGACCAAGGTAAGAGCACTCTTGCTTCACAAAAAAATGGTATTGTGATTTTAATTGTAATCAGGTTTTTTTCCCTTATGCTGACAAACAAAATGCTCACATCCTTTTACTTTTTAAAATGCCCAATACTGCACCAGACATTCCTGGGCTGTTTCATGACTTTAAGGCCTAGCAGAGCACACTTTTTAATGTTAATGGCTCTAAATTATTTAATTGTGGTTATACGCTGTGTGATCAAATTTCAATTAACCTCATTTGTTTTTTTCTGATTTTCCAGAAGTCTTTGTATTTTATATTGTTTGTACTAACTAATTAAATTTCCATGGTATTGATTCCTCAGGGAGTGAAGGCGTAGTGGAGGATGTGGTCCTCCTGGGGGCCCCAGTGGATGGCTCTGAAAAGGCCTGGGAGAGAATGGCTAGGGTAGTGGCTGGAAAAATAGTTAACGGATACTGCAGGTAAAACAGAATCCTGGCTCTATGCCCTATATCTTTGATGTTTAATCATTCAGTACATTACATTCATTATTTCAGTGAATAGACTCTATTGAAAGCAAGATTTATGACTGTACAAAACTTTCTGAATTATCCGTCTAATAGAGGGGACTGGCTCCTGGGGTTTTTGTACCGGAGTTCGGCAGCACAATTCTCTGTTGCTGGGCTACAGCCAATCAACATCCAGGATCGGCGCATAATCAATGTGGACCTTTCCTCAGTGGTGAGTCAGAGCTTATATTTAGATTAGGACCACTAAAGCTTCCTTAATAGCAGAAGTAGTAGAATAGATTTCCAGGTGCATTTAAGCTGAATGTTTTTAACCTGAAGGTTTTCACCTCCACCGCACGCAGCAGCCATCTCAAACTGTCTCTGTTCAAGCCTCACTTTGTATTCTAGGGTTCCCCGGCTAATTAATATGAAGAAATAAGATCTGACTCAATCCTATTTGACATTATGGACAACATATATCTTCAGCAAAATGTGTCTTCAGCTGCTCTGCCATAGTTATTCATCAATACTGACATGTAATCACTGGGAAGTTGTAATGGTTAATGTTATGCAATCTGTAGCTACATCTACACATTTTGTAACAGATTCATATGGAGCCATATGAGTGACATAATCATATAAAGGTTTCGTGTGTAGAATTTAGTGACATCCAGTGGTGAAGTTGCGTGTTGCAGTTGAACACCCCTCACCTCACCCTCTCCTTCCAAATATGAAAGAGAACCTGTGGTAACCTTCAGTTGTTATAAAAACTCAAAAGGTGTTGGGTTTGTCCAGCCTGGGCTACTGTAAAAACATAGGGGGGCCTCCGTAGATTGTAGGGTAAAGAAAAGAACCATTCGTAAAATTTAGATGAACACGCAAGTGAAAACATCACTAGAATTTTTTTATATTCAATTTCTGCCAATAGATCCCTTTCACCTAAATCTTACACACTGCATGTTTTTACTATAAAAAATTATTGATTAGTGCAGCTTTAAACACAGGTATTTGAGTGGTTCATATAAAACATTTTACAATGAGATTATTTCATGATCCAGTATAATTAAATACATGATTTTAATAGCACTTTAGAAGAGACAGTAACACTTAAAAATTGTATAATAATAAAAATGAAGGCCCCTGCTGGTCTTTTCACTTCACAGCAATGCCTTCCTGCCACCCTGAAATTATCTATATGAAACTGAACACTTCCTATATATCATGGTAATTGATTTTTTTAACAAGGTAAAGAGGTTTAACATTTCCCACAACTGAACATAAAAAAATAACAGTACAAACATACGGACATATCTGAAGCACCATACAGTATAAACCTGGGGAATAGTAAAACTGTCTGTACAAAATAATAAATACATTCAGAGTAATACTTTTTTTTTGTGGAAAATAAATGTTTAAAAAAACTACACACTAATTTACATAAATATATTTCCTTTTTTTAGTCAGATACATTAAAGCCATGTTTCTGATTCTCAGGTAAAAGGTCACTTGGACTACATGCGTCAGATGGACACCATCTTGGTGGCGATCGGTGTTCCCACCAAAGAAGTGCCAGGAGCCTCCTTCACTCTTCCTCAGTCTGTAAAGATTAGAGAAGGGACAGTGGATATTCCTGATCAAGCCCACCGTCAACACCTAGTGACTGAGACACAAAACCCAGCTGAGGAGACTGAGACGGAGAAAAGTGGAGACCTGAAGGAGGACGGGGAGAATGAGGAGGAGTCAGGTGACGGCTGGGATATCACCGATATCTCTGACCTGCTTGATCAGAATCAGATCTCCGACACAGAATCAGAGAATGAAATCACAGAGAGGAACAATTTACCACTTGCATCTGAGGAGAATGACACTGATGACGGCACAGCATCTTCTTCTAATGCACAGTGTGACGGCGTAGCGGAGGCCGACCCGGATAATGAACACATATCGTGGAGCTGGGATGATACACACTGGACAACAGAGCACACGCAGGAACAAAGGCAGCAAAACTTGTAAAGAGTATGTAACTGGACCAGCTGCTTCCATGTAAACTCTCATCCTCTGAAGTTGTTGGAGAAAAAATGTATTCCCTTTGCAACACACTGACATGCCAGAGCCGATGCACACATATTGCAGCTTCAAGTGACAAACCCCACAATTACTGCTTTGTTCAACCACTAAACTGTTTGTTTTTGACATATGTGTTAATTCCTTATTGTCATTTGATTTTTGTAACTGAAATAGATTTTTTAAAACTGTAAATAATGTAATAATTTATTTTTTAAACTCAATGTGAGACCATATACCTGTGGACACTGTGTGTTTTGCAGGTTTCAGTGGATGCCACCATATACGTCATATCTCATCCCTCTGATTTGCATTCGTTGCTATGGATATTATCACAGTAATTTGATTTCCATAAGGCCGCGGGGAATTCAGTGAATGTATCTTCTTCAAGGCCTTTTCTTTCTTTATTCCCCCGGCACTATTGTGAGGCACTGCTTGCTAAAGAGCCAATATAGAGAGTTAACATCGCTGACATTGTTTACAAGCTCCAGGAACTGGAAATAGCTGGATTTCAGCCACACTTAGAAGATAAGGTAGAGATCATTCATCCTTTTTTTCTGTGGTCATAAAAAATATTTTTTTAAATGTGAATTTTTTTTTTTAACCTCATAACTCATGGTGAGTAAATCATGAACTGTCATGAACTGAACTGAGTCTCATTCCTTGTTTTCCACCACAAACCATGACACAACGTGACTTTTCTAATTACAATTCAATCCAGGGTTTCAACCTGATTGGGGAGAAGCAGAGGCAACTCAATCCCAGCATGCTCGGCATCGACCAGGTTGACAGCATCAGTGGCGGTGGCGGGGGGGTGTGTGGGGTCAGAGGCCAGGGGAGAGGGCGAGGTGCTGGCAATGTTTGGCTCTCCTGAGTTGCGCAGAGAGAGGGAGAGCGCCGGCGAGGGTCTCCTTGGCGACTGCGAGGAGCAGCAGGGTAAGAGCTTTCCTAGAGCTCGCTTGAAGTCTCTCATGAACAGTGGGTAGATGATGGGGTTCATTGTGCTGTTGCAGTAGCCCAACCAGGTGATGGCGTCGAAGAGGGCGAGGGGGACGCACTCGCACACTGCCTGAATGAAGATGGGGAAAAGAATAAACAAGCAATGGGAGGTAAAATGTAAAATTAATAACAGAAACATGCACGAGGAAACACGTGTGTAGGCGATGCAAACATTTCTATTGTGCTGTATCGTGCCAAGAAATCTGGCAATGGGCTGAAAAATGAAAGTAAGAAGAAGACACTAAAAATAGACAAGAACATCACACAATTTAAAATTTTGAAAAAAATCAGACTTGCAAATGTTTTATGAGGAAATAAATGTCTTCATTTGTTAGACCTCAAGGACACAAAGTTAAGATGATCCAAAAGAGCAGCTTTAACCTACATATTTATTTTTGGCAAAATGCATATTTAATTAATATATATTTGCCTCTGACCGATAAAAACTCTGATCTCAGACAAAACCAGCAGGTTAAGAGAGGGACAGTGAAGGAGGAGGCAGCTGTTAGAGGAGAGCTTCCAATACTTCCAAGATGAGACGGGGAGGCGGTGGGAATAGGACAGAAAGGAGGGGTGAGTTTCACACACCACATTGAGTGTGAAAAGGAAGAAGAGCACAGACACAGTCAAGTGTCTGTGCTCCATGTTATGCAGGGGAGAAGCGAGAGGGCACAGATGGGAAATTAAAATGACTGGATCATTGAAAGCTTGAAAAACAGGGCAAGTGTCATTACCAATTTAGATTAAATTATTTCCCTGTCAGTTCACTGAGAAATAGTGTGTGTATGTGTGCTCAGTCTAATCATGTCAAAATCAACAACTTTAAAAGAATAGCAATCATAAATGTTTGCTGTGTTTTTGTTTTCTGGGCTTTGGAATGAGTCAGCTGCACGATGCTGAAATGCCAATCTATTTCCTCATTGGATGGCTTGGCAAGACAAGGCTGGCCAATAAAAAATAGATCGGTATCCAAGTGTTTTTTGTTTTTTTTCTCTCTCTCTTACATTTATTTCACACTCTTTTTGTGCTCGCCACACATGTATTTGTGAGAAAACCTCTGACTCACTGAGATACATGAAATGGGAGAGCTGTTCCAAACAAGACTTTTTAAAAGGTTTGGGTCATTTTAGTAAATCACTCTCATGCGAACAGAGGTGAAGGCAACCTGAACAGACAGACGGTATTTGGCCCTTACGGCTCATCTTTAGAACAAGATGGTCAGAAATCCCTGGTACGTTTGATGATAAGTTGCCAAACAGCAGAAGATGTGAGCGACCGCCAGGGGATGTTAGGGATGTATCATCAGTTGGGTACCTTCGTGTCGTTGGGTATTTTGGCCTTTTAATCACAAGACACCCTCTGTCGAAGAAGGCCCGCCACAGGCTGATCAGACCTGGCTGCAGCATTCTGCAGTCACTGGTATTTCCTGCGTCTGGCGCAGGGCTTCTTGATGGATTCTTGGCTCTTGAAGTTGCATATTGCGATAAAACCCCTGCAGCCTACATCCACTGGGCAGACCGCAGCCGCTTCCTCTCATTCGCTTCATCGAATGCATTCTCTCAGGATACAGTCAATTCTATGAAGTAGCTGAGGCTCAGGGTGTTGGACCATAGTACCAGGACCGCTTGTGGGTGGTGGTGACAATTTGTGATGGGTTTGTAAGCTGCTGGCCTACATCCATCAGTTTTTCCCCAGTATCGGGCTTTCCCCAACTGAACACTCCTCGTCAGTGGAGGAGGTCCTCTCTGTTCCCCCTCTGACACTAATGGTAAAATGTGCTAGATGTCCTGGAGGGCAGCGCATTAGTAGCAGTTCTCTTTGATCTGATCTTTTATCTCAGTTCCGTGATCTGTTTGACGTATGAGATGAACACTGATGTATCATGTTACCTGTATTTTCCATTTTCCATTTCTGTGTCTCAGGTTTCTGATGCGTCTACTGACCTGAGCCATGTTGGTGATGAAGAAGGGAAGCCAAGCACTGAAGAAGAGTCCCAGGAGAACTCCCAGTGTCAGACTGGCCTTCAGTGCCCTCCGGCCCTGCCTTCGAGCCAGACGGCGCTCACTGTTCACTGACTGATGTGACAGTAGAAAATGGAAAGAATTGTAATTAATAACACTCATGATTAATCAACGTCATAAGACTGTGAGTCTGCATTTTTGCTGAGAGAGCTGAACTAAAGGGTCAGACCCGGTAAGACTGGAGGGAAACAGTGAGCCTGGCTCTATTTGATGGTTGCAAAAAAACCTAACATCTGAAAAGCTGTCTCACTGTAAAACACAAAATTGTAAAAAATTGTTTCATGACGATTATATATATACTGGGTGCGAAATACTTGATTGACCCTTGAGACCCCCTGAAACAGCAAAATTCTGGGGGTCTCAGGCTAAAATATTTTTAAAATGACTTGTCGCTTTTAATTGTCATTAAAATGTCTTTTAAAAGTGTACTATGTCCAGTATTAGGTAGACAGGGTTTCCATTACATTTATTTTGCATATGATCAGTGATTGACTTTACCAGACATTTATTCAAACACATTTTTAAAAAAGTCCAACATTTTGCATGCACGCAGTTCAACTGTACACGACACAACCTGAGGTGAGATGTGACACGTACAGACAGAACATCAGGGTTACAGAGACCGGAATGATCTGGATTCATGACCTGACATCATCAGTTAATTACTAAATAAATGTGATGGTCAGTTTGTGAGACAGAGACGAGCAGACAAACACATGTTCTAAGTATGAGTGATAAGAAAAGAGCAGAGGAGCAGAGTCTCTTGCTGACCAGCAGGGCTGGTATAGAGTTTTTTCACCACACAAGCCTCAGTACATTCATATGGAGAGCATCAAAAACATCACAGTAGTGTTCCGTATAGTCAAACAATTTGGACAGTCAGAAAAAAATGTTGCACACAGTTTGATGAGTAGATGTGTTTTTAATAATTATTTGTGATGTTGTTGTATAAGTAATTGCTGCCCCACTAAGTGACTATGATTAGTTAGAAAATAAGCGACAGAGAGAGAGAGACAAAGACAAAGAGAGAGAGAGAGAGATTTTATTGCGACAGACTAAGAGACTGACTTATCCTTGCAGATGGGGGTGGCAGATCAGACTGTCTGTACTTTTCCCACCATGATTACACCTCTTGTTTTTTACAGTCTCATCTTTTATACATTCCTCGGTTAAGATGATCGACATTTTTCAGATTGTGCCTCCTCTGAACCATTTCCTTTTTAAGAGCCTGATAATGATGAACAAATGTTTTAGAGCATCTTCATCTTCCATTTCTTGCAGACAGCCAGTGATCAACCCAGACAACACACACACATGTACACAGTAGTACTTCTGAACTTTGAAAACACAGAAGATGAAAAGTGGGTGTAGGTCCTTATATGTCTTCTGATTGAGCTCTTTTTCTTACCGGTGCATTTTGTGACACAGGAGGTTCCTGGTACCCACAATCATCTCCATCCCGCTGTGCTTGTGCGGCTGCGATCCCAGGTGAAGGAGGCCTGGACGGTTCCCCAAGAGAGGGGTGTGGGTGCGGTGGGTGACTCAGAGCTGCAACCCTCTTTGCCTGTCTCCGTGCTGCCAGAAGGATCCGGCAGTAGGTGAAACAAATGGCGCTGGAGGGCAAAAAGAAAGTGAGCACAGATGCCACGAGAGCAAAGGGCAGGGTGACCCGCAGGCGGCACTGGAAGGAAAGGCCTCCTGCTGGTGACAGCTGAAAGTAGGATGCTGGATACAGTGTGTCAGAGTAGGAGCTGATGTTGCTACTGCTGACGCCCGGAACAGGTGAGTGTCCACTCCCGAGGCCTAAGCTGTGCCATCTCATCTCAATGGGCAGGAAGGAGGCCAGTGCTGCCAGCCCCCAAGCAGCTCCCACGAGGAGTAACGCCCGAGGTGGGGTCATCCTTTGCTTGTAGAGCAACGGTGAGATGATGAAGAGGTAACGGTCCAGGCTGATCACACACAGGTTGAGGATGGATGCGCTGCAGCACATCACGTCAAAGCAAAGCCAAATCGGGCAAAATGCGGGCCACAACACCCAGGCCCCACACAGCACATTGAGCATGGCTGGGGGCATCACCACCAATGCCACCATTAGGTCAGATAGGAACAAAGACACCAAGAAGCAGTTTGAGGTGCAGCGCAAAGAGCGATGGGCGAACACCAAAGCGATGAGCAACATGTTGCCACAGACTGTCATGAGGATGATGGCAGTCAGCATGAAGGCCAACAGCCACGGGCCGCTGCCAGTGATGTTCCATGCACTGGTGGTGGGAAAGCTGCTGTTGTAGCTTCCCACAGAGCCAGACGAGTGAGAGTCAGCCATGGTGCCAGTTCCAAGCGATTGATAAACGAGCTCCTGACGTTCCTCTTTAGGTTACAGACTTTAACCAGTGCTCCTTCCCAGCCAAAGCTCTCACTTCATGAGCATTGTTGAACAAAGAGAAGACAAAGAGGTCTTGCGTTGAGAAGCCATCTGATCCTCTCCCTGCCAAGGTCAATCGGACTGTTCGCCATGAATTAGTATTTCCATCTCCCTTTGGCAGGAATACATCCAGGTGTCCCGGGCTCACTTCCACTGCCACCAGTATAGTGACCAAAATAAACAGACTTTCACTCATCTCTCCATCCCCTCCTGCGTGTCCCTGCCTCATCCACAGCTCAGAGCCAGAATGAGCCATTCAAGGGCTGACAGAGGGTTACGAAGCAGCATGTCACAACGATGACAGTCACAGGAGGAGGGCACACAGAGAGATGAGGCATACGTGCCGGCGAAAGGAACTATCGGAGACAATTCTCCGAATATTTCCTCAAGTCCTTTGCTGAGCTGCTGTGCTGCTGCCTTTTCACCAGACCTTTTTATTCTGGGGGAACAGCACGGGGGGGAGCATGAAACCAACACAAAAGTGTGCAGCAGTCGCTCGGCAGCAAAGCTCCATTCACAAGTGCTCTACAGGTATCATGGTCCTTGAGATGCTGCCTTTCTATCCCTCGGTTCCCGTTAATCCCTTTGTCGGCCACTCCAGTGTGCATCCCAGCCTGAGCGCACGCCTACTGAGAAGGAGCGTGTCAAAGCATTGAGCTGCTAATGCATAACCATGCACCATCACAGCCAAGACATGCTCATTCTGCATCATAGTGTGGGTGGTCTTTCTCTGTGTATGGCCATGACATTTTTATCTATTTAAGTACAACTACAGCATTGATTTGTAAGATTTCACCTGCGTTTTAAGCAAAATTTTTAAAAAGGACTGAGTGTATGAATTGTTATAACTATAAGTCAAGTCTAACTCCATGAGACCTGTAAATAGAATGTACCTCCTTGTATATTTAAAGTTTTAATGATCTGCAAGATTTAATAATAATGAAGCGTTTTTCTTTTCTCTCTAGTCGTGCCTTAGAAATACAATAAATAGTTTGTTTTTTTACTTTATTGATTAATTGAAGCAGTTATTGACAGCTGCTGTTACTAGTGCATGCAACTACAAACCACCCATCACATCTTGATAATAGATCTGTGCACAGCCTGCAAATGCAATCTGTCACCCAGTTGGCTGCACCACTCATGGTAATTGAGGTGCTTTAAAGAATAAATGGTCTGACTACAAAGTTCTTTGTTTTGTGTTCTCAGCGACAAAAAAGCAAAAGAACTTCCGTTCTGAACTTAAAAGCTTGATATTTGTATCAAGGAGCCCTTATGTAAGTAGTCAATAAAGGTTAAAGTATTTTTTTCTATTTTCAATGATTTAAAAAAAACAACACATTCTTTGTTCTAGCAGCATTTTGAAAGTAACTTCACCTTGTTCCAACTTCCCCTCCAGCTAAACAAAAGGGTATGACAACAGTAATAATTCACTTGCAGACAGGAGCACTTGAATACTGAACATAAAACCACTTCATTCTCAAGGCAAAGTCCAGTGCACTCCAGTATTTCAACAACCTTGTCAAATACCAAACAAAACTTGTTTTTTTCATTTTCATGCCCCCTCATGACTCATCTCCATCATTACGCCCCAGTCATCAGCCTCATCCGCTCAACTGCTGCTAACCCCCCCCCCCTTCACCCACACCAGACCCACCACCTTATGGGAGAGCGTTTGCATTGCTGCCCCCCTTCCTCCCTGACATATTTGTGAAAATCACTCCCACATGCCCTCACAAATAAACTGAAAAAAATTTAACTTCACTGACACTTGACTCCTTTTACTCTTTCAAGTACCACCACTACAGCTAGGACTGTATGAATTGTAGTCAGGCTAATGAATGAATTGTAATTCATCACATAATTATTGTCTACTGCTTTATGGTTTAAAATGGGTTTGTTCGAGCATCATCGATATGGACATCGATATTCGAATACAGCTAAATATATAGAACAGGTACAAGTTTATTTTGTAAAATAAAGGTTTTCTGTGCATATTGGTAAATATAAATGCAGGTACCAATGTGTCTGCGAAAGGCTCATATAGGCAAACTTTTATTGGCCAACTGATAAATAGGTCAGAATCAGAGTCTCAGGAAAGAACTTGTTACCAGGGCATCATTTTTTGTTGTTATAATTGTTTTATTAAATAAACACAGACTGTCCTGATTAGGCACATACAATCATACTGGGTCATACTCGGGATGGACCGATCAACAGGAGATATGAATCTAACTGAAAAACAGTGCAAATGGCTGGTCTCCCACAGTCAAAACAAAAAGAACAAATTCAAAACAATAAAAAAGACAGTCCCTCGTTGACTTGCAGCTATTGCTCCTGTTAAAGAAAATAGAAAACAGTTACATACATTTTGATTTACATGAGCAGTAAAATGGGATTGTTACTCTGAGATAGAACTGAGGATTTTTTTCTGTAACCTGTTTAACATTGTATTGCAAACGAACCTTTTCTCTTCTTTGCAGCACATAATGTGACCTGAGGTCATTCTGACAGTTGGCATATGCCATGCCAAGTCCCACTCCTGAGCCGAATGATATCGGCCATGTGTGCCCTGCAAATGAAACAGGGGCTTTAAATGTATTCATGCACTAAAATAAACAACTCTTCAGAAAATATGATTTTCTTTTTATACACATTCTTTTTGATCTTTTTAAGCTTTTGAGAAACAAAAGCGCTAAAGATTCTCGATGAATTATCATTGAACTATTTGTTCATTTAGGTGTGACGCACATAAGCCTTTCACGGCTGGCTCTTCTCGTCTTGGAACGGACCTGAGAGCTAAATTAAAGAGTCAAGATGCACTGCAGCACCAACCCATTCAAACTACTTACGTTTAAAGAACAGAACAGAAAAAACGATTCCTAACCCCAGTCCAGTGCCTGAAGAAAGAAAGAAGTGATACAGTCAACAAAGTATCTTTAACACCTATTCTTTTATTGCCATTCATTGTGAGCATGTGCTGACTTAATGGTTCAGTGTGTAGAGTTTAGAAACATCTAGTGGTGAAGTTTCATGTTGCAGCTGAACACCCCTCACCTCATCTCACCCCACCCCACCTCACCTCACCCTCCCCTTCCAAACCATGAGCTGACTAATAAGTTTATACAGCGTTTCCTTAAGTCAGGCTGATTGGCCCCTGAAGTGGCCCTGTCCTGTCAGTGGTCTTTCTGAAGTAAACTAGTCACAAGAATACTGACAATAAATGACAATTTGTTGAGAATTATATATTTTATTTTCTAAGGACATACTCTGCTTGAACCAGGGAAAATCTTCAGAGTATATTCAATGGTGGGTGTCTTTGCTCAAAGCAACAAGGACTGAATTAAAAGTGCACCTTTCTGAATGACTCATGGTTCATGGATGTTGGATTTATAATTGGCCCCTCTGTGATCTGGAAAAGTGCTAGATCCGCCACTGCAGCTCAATTATTAATTTATATATATATATATATATATATATATAAACCCAGTGGAGCTACAACCTGAGACAGTGTTAACATAGCATTAAATACACGTGTTGGTGTTTTGAAAATGTCGCAGCACAGATGTAAATAAGGCAAGAAAACATTTCCTGAATGACGTTTCCTCTTGGGCACTTTCCAACAGCCACACATAAGAGAAAGACAAAGCTAACAAGCACCGATGTTCGTGTTTTATAACTAAAAGTACATGATTAAGCCTGATTCTCGTGTCACAATAAATCAAATACTCCTACGTGTGTCTGGTCATTCACTTGTCCTTTGTAAGTCCTTTGGTGCTAGCTAGTTAGCTTCCCTCCCTCCCAATGACAGCAGTGGAACACAGTGGAAACTCTGCTCGTTCTTTGGCTGGTTCCGGGAAATGACGGCGTCGTTACACGTGGAAGACTCGGGGATATTTACCGAGTTTGATGGCCCCGTCTGCCAGGCACCGGTCCCACTTCTTCCCCAGCTCCTTCTCAGACATGCTGCTCGTTAGCTCGAGTCAAGGCGAGGTGTCAACTGTGCCGCTGCGTTCACGGCCTGCCGGACACAAACTGCTGGGCTCGGTGCGCGGGAACAAACGAGTGGAGACGAAGAAGAAGAAGAAGGAGAAGGAGGAGGAGAGGGGTTCTTTAGGGGATTGCGCTTTTTAAACGTGTAACCCAGTATAATAAATGCTGTTGATGAAGTAAACGAGACAATTCCCGAACAGACGAAAAGCTCGTCTGATGCTTTGCACGTGAACGCAGCATTGAGCTGCTCTTACAAACCTCGCGATACGTTACACGCAAGCTACGCGGCTCACTGTCGCCATCGTGTGGTAAAGTATTAAATGTGCAGAAATGAAGCGAACACCGGTGTAAATGAGTCTAATTTTGGTTTGTAGCATTTATCATTACATTTACATTAAATCTGTATAAATAGTTATTACCTGACACGTATGGGCCTCCATGGCTAATGTGTGGTCCTCTGCACTTTCTGTGGTTAAGAGAAGATAGACTTTATTAATCCAGAGGGAAATTCTGGTTCCAGCTTGCTCCAATATTAAATTACCACAATATATACGTAGAATAGAGTTCATTAGAATACATCAGTATTAAAAGTCTTAATAGAAGCATTAATAAGAATATTAAGTCTAAACAAATCTATCATTGAAAATAAATACAAAATGTAAAGTGCATTAATGACAACAGAAATGAAAAATAAGTAATGAGAGAGACTAAACTAATACTTAAGTGGCAGTAAGTAGTTACTATACTAGGAGTAATATTTGTATGAAATAAATAACATATTATAAATGAAAAAACTAAGTAATATGGCACCTAGGTATTATTTCTCTGTGTCAGGTGCAGTAT
The DNA here is from genome assembly GCF_024713975.1 of Paralichthys olivaceus. Classification (NCBI taxonomy): domain Eukaryota; kingdom Metazoa; phylum Chordata; class Actinopteri; order Pleuronectiformes; family Paralichthyidae; genus Paralichthys; species Paralichthys olivaceus. The sequence continues at coordinate 7,774,924 of NC_091098.1, forward strand.
TGAGTGACCAAACATAGCAGGAAGACGTTGCTCTTTCAACTACACCACCAGCAGCCTGAACTGCTGATACAAGGCATTTTGTGTCCATTAAATCATAAGTGATGTTAACCCTACCATCTACTGTCAGCCACGGAGGTCACATTTTAAGATCACATTGAGTCTCTTGACCTAGTTCTGCATGACTGTAAGCATCAGTCTGCTGCCACATGATTGGTTTATTGGTGTTCCTAACCAAGGAATCTGTGAGTATATATGAGACAGAAAAACATTCACAGATACACAATTATTGCATTTATTAAAAATTGATTTTAAAGTTTTTGAATGAAATTTAGTTTGACACATCAGTACACTGTCATGAAGTCATTACAGCATGTTCACCCTAACACTGATTTCCTGAGATGACAATATACAATTTCTGAGAACATACAGAGCACAAACATTTAATATCTATTCAAACAGAAGATTGGCATATTCCGAAATCGTTACCATAAATAAAGATGTGCCATCAGCTGGTACATTTGAATACTCTGCATCCAAAACTAGAAAACTGGTGTTTAAGACACTCAATTTAAGTACTAGACAAATGTATCAAATTCATAAAATGATAGATGATCACATAAATGATCCACTGTCACTACTCAGCAGGCAAACTGTGTGAAACAGCCAAAAGTCATCATGTTGGCAAAGTGATTATCAAGCACTGCTTCTTCAGATGGAGCAACAAAGTAGATTTCATCAGTTTCCATCGAGTGAAGTCGTAGCAGGATGTTGATGATTATTTTACACAATGTGAATGGGAGTGAACAGCAAAGGGGCAACAAAGAGGTAGAAACTTTGTCCTTAACGAGCAAATGCATCTTTGGCAAAAAACAAAATAAATCCCCTTTGCTTTTGCTGCCTCCAGTACGTGCATGTGTGTGTGTGTGTGTGTACATACGTGAAATGTACATATGAGAGAGCTACCATCCAATTATACCACAGGTAAATGCTGCTGATAGGCAATGATGCGTTAGAGTGGCCTTTGCTACAAAACAGATGCTGTGGTCTGACCCCATCCCATCTTTAATAAGAAAATAAAAACAATGTGGTGAACACAGTTGAAGAGATCATCAACCCTGTCTCCTGGTCCTGAAGGACTTGTTTCCTCATTCACAGTTCACGCTGAAGCTGCTCTGGTCACTCGTTGGACGCTGGTTGAGGGGACTGTTCTTGTGCTACTGTTGCTGGCTGGTCAGGTTCTTCTCTCGCTGTCTTCACGGAGCTCCTGCTGATGGCCAGGAGGTCTTGCAGCTCCTTGTTCTCAATCTGAACGTGACAGGATAACATTGTATCAAAACTGTACTCGTGCAATACTGATTGTTAAAGGGTCAGTTGATGCAAACACACAAGAAATATACATTTCATTTCAAACTTAAACTCTACTGGAACCTGGACAACAGTTTTGTTTTTCATAATCTATGTTTCCAGATATGTATATTTAGAAATCCCTTCAGCCGTGGTCAATTGATAACATCTATGGCACTTACAGCATTGAGAAATGACCTGTAAGCAGGTATATCTGGGATAAATTAAAAATCAAACAAACCGTGACACCTGCTTCTAGAAACAGTCTCTTTTTCACAGGGTAATCTAGAAACATTGCTGTGAATAGTTATCACTGGAACTATTTTCTAAAGAAAAAAGAAATAAATAAGTAGTTTCTTTAACCCGCTGGGCTATTTTTGTCATTTTCATTTCTATTTAAGTTTTCCTTATAAACCACATAAGTGTTTACCTTGCCATTGCTTGGTAATGTTTTGTGGGTTCACATTTAGAGAAACATCTGCAGTTACTGAGCTCACCTCTAGTTGAGCCAGCCTCTCTCGAACAGAGCAGTAGTGCTGATCATCCACCTGCACTGCTCTTCTCATCACCTGGCCCATCTCACATATTCGCTCCACCTGGTTCTGCACTTCCTGCAGAATCACAATGCAAAGTATTGATCCTCAGGTCTGCACATTTCTAACTTTACATGTCTCAATGTTTACTCCTGTCCTGTGAATGACTGAGCAAATGCAGAAAGCCAGTGTACTTTAGCGTGGTCCTCGTGCAGGCTAAGCACTGGTTTGGTGTCCAGCTCCTTCTTTGCCATCATGAGCTGAAGCATCTGTTTGCGGTATCGACCCATGATCAACTCTAGCGCGTATTGGTGTTCTTCAAGGGACAACCATAGCTCTGCAGAGACAGTCGTGAAGAGGGTTTGAAAAAAAACAAACATATAAAACCAGACATACAATCAACAGAAGTGAGTGGGTTTGTTTTTCACCTTTATTCTCCTGCTGTAGTTCCTTGATTTGAGTGTTTTCCTGAGTCAGAAGAACATGGGGCTTGTATTTGGTAAGCTCCTGAATCTCAGAACTGTCTTCTGTGTGCTGAGGGGGTAGAGTGATGAAGAGAGGAAAATCAATAGTAAAGCTTTCTCAGTTTTAATATCAAATCAACCTCATATATGTTTGTGTTGTGGTTGTTAACATAATAATACAAGATGTGTTTTTACGAAGCGAGGGATGTGATGCATTTTATAAAATCAACCCCCTCCCGCCACAATAATTGGTGAAATAAAATATAATACAGTCAGAAATAAGGGACTGACACGTCATTATAGATATCTTACATCCGCACATCAACAAAACACATGAAACAGTAATCTGAGAAAGTTGAAGGACATTCATGCAGATTATTGACTCATTTGAGAAATTGAGGTAACAAATTTAACTTGAGTTACTTCTTTTCACAGCAGTAAGTGAGTAACAATGAAGAGTCTGGAGCTGTAACTAGCAGGATTTCTGCAGGGATGTAAGCATCAGTATAGATGTTACTGGGTTAAAGTAAATGACGATGGAACACAACAGAAATTATAAACTGAAAATGTATTTTGTGAATAAATATCCCCAATGAAATCATGTAGTTTAAAGAGGTTGGGTAAATTAGAGCTCGGCTGAATCCTGTTGGAGCTCTTGTGTGTGGATGCCTCTGTGCAGTGCAGCACTCCGTGTCTCAGGACTTTAATGACATGTCTCTGTGTTGAGACCAGTCGTCCTCACCTTGTCTGGGAGGTCGTTCCCCACCTCCCTCATGCCCTGCACTCTCTGGCTCAGGGCCCCGGACTGTTCTATGAGTCCCTCTGCGGCCGTGTCGTGCTCTTTCAGCCTCTCCAGAAGGGTCCGAGCGTCGCCCAACACTTTGTCTAAAGTGCAGGCCATTTTCTGGAGGCTGTTAAATCAGCGAGGTGTCCCACACGTAACGTAAACACGCCGCTTGTCCCACCCTGTGGAAACAGCTCTCTGTGTTAGCTGCCGCTGGAGGTGTAGCTCTAGCTGACCGAGGCAGCCTCACTGTCTGAACACAGACCTGCACTCCATGCTGTGGACCTTTGGATGTGTCTGTCGCAAGAGGGAAATAAAACCGACACATTCAAAAAAGCAGATGACGGTAGTTTGTTGACAGATCAATTTCCGTATGAGACACAGGAGAAGGCGATGAGGTCACTTCCGTATCTTGTCTTTCCGTTTGATGGCGGGTGGCGACCAACGATCGGGCGCGTTATCGCCACCTACTGTGTTGGAGTGTGAACCGCAACTATCCAACAACAACATAACAGACACACACACTCTCTCTCTTTCACACACACACACGCACTCTCTCTCTCTTTCATTCTCTCACACACACACTCTCTCTCTCTCTCTTTCACTCTCACACACACACACTCTCTCTCTCTCTTTCACTCTCACACATAAACGCACTCTCTCTCTCTTTCACTCTCACACACACACACACAAACTCTCTCTCTCTTTCACTCTCACACATACACTCTCTCACACACACACTCTCTCTCTCTCTCTTTCACTCTCACACATACACTCTGTCACACACACACTCTCTCTCTCTCTCTTTCACTCTCACACACACACACTCTCTCTCTCTCTTTCACTCTCACACACACAGACAAACACTCTCTCTCTCTCTCTTTCACTCTCTCACACTCACACACACTCTCTCTCTTTCACACACACACTCTCTCTTTCACTCTCACACACACACTCTTTCACTCACACACACTCTCTCTCTCTCTTTCACTCTCACACACACTCTCTCTCTCTTTCACTCTCACACACACACTCTCTCTTTCACTCTCTCTCACACTCACACACACTCTCTCTCTTTCACACACACACACACTCTCTCTCTCTGTATTTTACTCTCTTTCTCACACACACACACACACTCTCTCTCTCTTTCTCACACACACACTCGCTCTCTCTCTCTGTATTTCACTCACACACACACACTCTGATGCAACAGCCACATCTTCTCTGTATGATTGATTTAATAATTAATCATCACTTAGTGATAGACTATGATTCTAAAAAGACCAAAACAACACAGCTGCAGAGGAGGGAGCAAAACCATAGTAGCTAAGTAGTGAAGTCGTCTCTGGAGGACATTGAAATGAAAGGAAATTAAGGAAGGGGTGAGGCCTTCTCAATGTTCTGATTGAGACCAAGCAACTTTTTTTTTCTAAAACAAAGTGCCCAGATTTAACAAAGAGCCAGTCATGGTTTATAATGAATGTGTCATCTACACACGCTCTTTACCAGGAAGAACCGTCACGTTATGTTGCTTGGATAGTAATTTAATTCTGTTAAGTAGATTATAGATAGTGAAAGAAACAAAGCACTTTTCTGTTTTCTTCATCAAATAATTCTGCTTTGGGGTGCGGGAACAAAGGAAAAAACACAAGCAAGAATCTACAAACAAAATCAAAGCGCCTAAACAAGATAAAATATATTTTCAATCTGAATGTGGATGGTCTTTCAGAGAAGTTAAAAGAGTTTAAGACATATGATGGGAAAGTTTTATTAACTATCTGATGTATGCTGATGATTTAATTGTCTTTTCTCTTGTCCTTACAGTGCTGGTTTACGTATGTTCAAATTATGGTGTTTACTGTGACATTAAATCTAAAAAATGTGTTGTGATGATTGTTAGAATAATGGAGCAGCAGATTCTAAATTGTCCCTCATTGGTTATGGCAGACAAGGTCCTAAATGTGGTAAACATTTGTAAAAAGATATCTGGCTCACATCATTAGGAAAAAGAATATGCGACGAGGCTATTGGCATGCAAAATGTACAGATGGTGTTGAAACAGTACTTATTACAGCTATAGTCTGAAAGCATACAGCTATAAATCTTCAAGTGGCAGATAATGACGCAGTCTGGATTTTGGTCATGCTTCCAAGATGGACAAGTTCAAACAAAATGTTTGTTGCTCACCATGTCCCCACCTTTCGAGCTCTGCCGAGGAATTTTATGTTTCGATCAACTGACTCACATCATACACGACTCATCTTGTTTTGGGACACAGTGGAACAAAATGTTTCACTAATCCCTTTGTGGCGGCAACGGGTGATGATTGTAATTTACATTTGTGTTCTGTATTTTTTAATGTATAAATTTTTATGCTGATATGGACCTATGTGTCTGAAATAAAGCTCAACTAACTAAAAACTAAAATGTAGTGATCTTATATTTAAGAAATCATTCACCCAAAAAATTCTACCTCATTATCTATTCATCACGATGCCAATGGGGGGGTGGGTGAAGTGTTTCAGTCCACAAAACACTTTCGGAGTTTCGGGGGTAAACAGTGTTGCAGCAAAATCCAATAGAAAAGAAGTAACTGGGGGACCACTTCTTAACATGAATAAACAACAGAAAAAAAATAAAATGCCTCCATACTGCGCTTGAGGTGTCATCCAAGTGTCTTTCAGCTCCAACTTTCATATCCAACTCGAAACGTCTTCATGTACATCATGTTTTTAGCCTAAATGTCTTCTCATAGCCTGCTCTGAAGCTGTGTTTACTTGTGGATGACTCCACAGGAGCAGCATGGAGGCATTTCTTTTTTTCCCCTTTTATTTATTGACGTTGGAAGAATCGACCCCCTGGTTACTTGAACTGTTTTGGATTTGTCTGAAACACTGTTTACCCCTGAGACTCCAAAAGTGTTTTATGGACTCTTCACCCACCCCTCCATTGGCATAGCGGTGAGTAGATCATGAGTGAAGTTAGATTTTTAGGTGAACTATCCCTTTAACATCTGGTAATGAAAGCAGTTTGAGAGCTTTCTTGTGTTTCGGTCATTTTGTGTTTTAACTGAATCTTCCATTGACTTTAACTAAGTTTGGTTTTAAACATCTACATTTATATTCATAACAGCACCATATCATCAACGTAAGCCCAGTGTCCCATGGAGCATTGCGAGACAACGATCCAGCTGCTCGGTAGTGGCCACTCTTTCCTGTAGGCTCTCTGGTCGCCCTGTTGAAATATCGCGATATCTGCCTCCCTGCTCACTACGTAATGTGCCGTGCTGCTTCTAGCGGCGCTGGTGACAGTGCTGAAAGCTGTTGGGGTGAGTTTTTATTCATATTCTCTTTTCACACAACTCTTCAGACATTTGTTTGTAACCTACCAGCACCACGCGCCCCTTGTGTTATACAGCGGGGCCCGAAACACCAGTTTCTGCCCAGCTCTTGGTCATACGCAGAGCTCGGGCCTGGGTGGGGGCAGCCGTGTTTTTCCTCGCCATAAATCACCACATACACACGCACTGTAGTCAGCGGCAGCATGCTCGCTAACTAGCAGTTAGCAGCGAGTTAGCATTGTAAACGGCCTAGCTACGTCGCTTAATGTCATGAACCGAGAGCCCAGTGTTCCTGGAAACGCGTCGCTGGATGTCAGACTCGACACTTGTGTGGAATTGGAGTTAAACGACGGGAAAAGACGCGATAGCGGAATAAAATCAACTCGAGCTAACGGGACTTCGTCGTTCGCAGCTTCTTTGTTGTCCCGTCCTCGTGCCGTTAGCGGTGACTCCCTCTCGCTATGTTTAAACCCAGTTAATGTCTTTTACGGTTGGTTAGAAAGACCCCGATTAGCTGCAGCTGTTCTCAGATCGTGTGGTAGCCAGTGTTTTAGGGTTGTCTCGGCGTCACATTCACGTTGGCAGCTCCTGAACTCCACTTGAGTCTTTGCTATTTCATCTGTCATTACACCCGGTGTCGAAGGAAAGCGAGCGGTGCTACCCGATTCTACGAATTATTATTTTTAGTCTAAGTAACTATTAGATTATCACGTGGGTGCCGAATCTGTCTTTCCACCTTTCTTGTCTGTTACAAGTCTCATTAAAGTATCTAGTCAGTGCATAGATTTAAGAATGAACCCAGCGAACATTAAAAAGCACGTTTTGTGAATGGGGCTTGGTACGCTTGCCGCTGTGTTCTCTCTCTCTCCGATCACTTTTCCTCCAACTTCTCGTGAGTCTCAAACCCCGCACACGTGTCAGGATATTAACTCAAAGTTAAACTTGCTCACAGGTTTCGCTAACTTAAACACTGTCGCAGTTAATGAATGTCCATGTGGAAAAGTCGGAAACGCCCGGGGGTATTGGCTGTTTACGACTTTAGCGTTAGCCACATGCTAAGCAGTCTGCTTCTGTTTGCCCACACAAGGTCATTGAGACGATTACTCAGATACTTATTCGTCACCGTGTGTGTTATTCGGGCTAAACAGCGGTGATCTAGCGCAACGTGAGAGGCATTCGTGTGCGTTGGCTCCCGGTGTGGAGTGTGACATTAGCTGGTTGGGCCTAGATGTGACGTTTTCTTGCCGCAACGTGCTGGATCAGGCCTCTATTAGAGGCTCCAGCTGGGGATGGCGGCTCGCTGGGAAGTCACATGGCTGGTGGTGCTGTCAGGGTGGTTGTTGTTCGGGCCCAGATCAGAGAGTAGCACCGTTGATTCAATCTTCCAGGAGCGGAGACCCGATCGAGGGTGTAGTAGCTACACTCTCATAACTGGGGGTTGAAAATGCTAATCGGTGCCAGCGATTTAAGTTTTTTTTTTTTTTTTTAAACCTGCGCACTGCTGAAAAGGGGAGAATGTAAAAGAAAAATTCCACTCCTCCAGGGTTATTTTCACACAAGTGTTGTTTCTTTTCATTGCTCACCACCTTTAACCCACTAACCCAAGCCATCTTGTGATTGCTGACTTGTTTATGCTATCACTACAGCTGTAGTTCTTGTGGGTCTATGAAAGGAAGGAAAACTTGGTGGTATATCTCACATTATAACTCGGCTACAAATACGAAGGAGGAAGCTGCTAGCTTTGTCAAAACAAGGTTTATTAACCTTCCTGGACACGTGGGAAGAGGCATTGCCACACAGTCACAGTAGAAAAGATATCATGTGTCCTGGGTTGGCTCACCCAACTTGTTTTTTCAAAGCAGTGTATTTAGGTCAACAACACTCTGCTCTAACCTACTGATTGAGCTCAGTTGCTAAGTGTCTAAGCAACATTAGCTAAATTTACATGTGTAATGCACAGCGTTTTTATTCCTACATGTGTATCGAGCACATTTACAGTAGATCTGCCAACAGTTGAGGGATAAGTGACAAAACAAGATGGTCCAAATTGGTGCCATAAATATCACTGCCTTAGCTGAAGGTATGCACAAGGACTTGTTGATCCACAACTCTTGCCTGGTAGTCAGCTGCCCGGCGTTATGGGCTGTATCCAGAGGCATCTGAGGAAAACCTATTTTTATACTTAGGAGTCTGGGGCAAAGAATCTAGTGTTCTCACAAACTTCAGGTCACTGGTGTTCCTCAGGAGTGTTTCTCATGTGGCAGTTCTCTGTTGTATTGACCCAAATATTTGTAATGTGAAATTGTCAGTCAACATAAAGTGAAATCATGGATCAAGTTTTTTCTCAACCAACTAAATCTGCTTTTTCTCAACAGTATGAAGTGAAACGGAACTGAATTTTTGTACCATCCGGAACTGCTTCAAGTTCAGATCATATCAAAGAAACTGAAGACAAACATCCCTAAAACAAGCAAAGTTGCAACACTGAAGACACGCAGAGGAAAAAATAATAAAGGATCACTTCAAGGGTTCAAAACGCAAGAAGTAACCAAATCCTGAAACGACCAAAGAAGACGCACATCAGCTCCACCGAAACACAGAAAAGAAGCAATCCTATGCCCAAGCGTATTCTGAATAACTGATCTGAAACCAGAAGTTTGTGCCTACTCAACAGCTTTGACAAAGCACACGTCCCAACGCTGCTCTTAGCCCTCCTCATCCTCACCACACCTCAGACTCACCGCCTGGGTGTGGAGTGGGCTGCTATCTGCTATTTTTTTCTCCTCCCCATAGTTCCCCCACCTCCCCTCTCTTCTCTTCTCACTGTTTTTCTTTGTAACATTTTCCAAGCAGTGTTATTGCACCTGCGTATGCCTTTTTTGCGCCAGACCCCCCTCAACACATTATTTTTTGCTTTGTGCAACCATCTAGAACTCGTGCCAGAAACGTGTAACAAGTGTGTGTGTGTGTGTTCAACTGTGTGCATGAAGAGATCTGCAGGAACTGTATAGTCGTCAAGATCCAGAGAATTACAAGATACAAGACGACAAATAAAGGTGGGTTTCGAATGTAGTTCTTTTGTAACATGAGACGTTTGTGGTGATTTCCACTGTTCCTGTTTAGATATTTCATTTGTCACATTTTAAATAATTTCCTCCTCCAAATGTGTAAATTGGTGTGGATTATAGTGGTTGAATCCTGAAAATATTAATTGGCAAACTCCGTTTTTATGCATTACTCTATAACACAGATGTACAAACACAGATTGTGTAACACTCTCAATTCTAGTTCAGTTTGGCCAGCTATGCTGTGCAGAGTTTGTTTTGTTAACACTGAGCACCAATGACAGCTCAGGTCATCCTCGTTTGTTTAATCAATATTCAAATTTGGCAAACCGTGTGCGACTATTTTTATAATGGCTGTCAGTGAAATTATTCTATCTGGAGTTTTTGGCCTCATCAATTAGTTTGCGTTATTGAACAGCAGCTCATTTAGTGATTATTTGCTGGTGATTATTTCCCAGTGAAAGCAGCTGCTGCAGTGCTTCATCAGAATTTAACCTTGTACGTTCCTCTTAACAAGTAGTCACATGTTTTAATCTGGGCTTGAAAGCACACAAAGTGGAAGTGCACGATGTAATACTCAGTTGATGATTTCAATTTTGTCACGTTATTGTTAATGCTGTTTCACATAATTATGCTCTAGTAAGCCGCCACCACCACCTCCAATCAGCTACACTGGTCATGGTATATTTTGAGGAGTGATTTGACAGCCTTTCCTCACCCAGCCCCCTGCCCTTTTCTGATCTGTTGTTTAAGACATATCCTCTCTAAAAAAAAAAGAAAAATTGTTCAACTCCATCCCTGGGGGATAAAAGCCCACAGCTATTTTGCTTTGTTTGTGACACTTGGTACACTGGCTGACCTATCTGCCTTACCCGTTATGTTTGTTCCTCTCTTCACCCTTGCAGACATCCAGCGGTGTATCATTGGGTGGTAACATAAATAAATAGTGCTTAAAAGTCAAGCAAAAGAAAAAAAAATCAAAACAAGTAATCAAGTGCTCAAGCAAGTTTGGTCCGAGTTTATGGGAAAATATGGGCAGCCCCTGGAAAGGCTTTGTTGAGTTTACCTTGCCTGCGTCGCCACCCACTGCGTTTGTTAGCGCTGACCTGAGCAGCACCTCCCCTGTCGGACTCAGCCTGTCGCCATATGGCCGCTCCGTAAGTTTCACCTTCCCACCTCTTTTTCAACGTGCCCCACCCCCCATCGAACACCCATCTATCCACCTTGCCCTGCATCTCTCTGCTGTGAATGGCCTAACTTTCATCCTTTTTCGGGCTCCCGAGACTAGCCTCTACTCAGATATATTGTTGCAGGGTGAGGGGTGTTCTGCTGCTTAAATTGCAGATTTTCTTTTTACAAATCCTACAAGCAGACTTTTTTTCCTCCTCCCCCCTCATATTTTTATTTTCCTTCACAATCCTGTAGAACCCTAGCTGGGTGGTGACACTTGCAAATCATAACTTTACTTCAATCAAGGCAACACTAAACTACATAATACTTGGGAACCTGGAATAACGTAAATTGGTAGTAGTTAAAGTTCTCGCCCATCAGAACTGAAGCCCTGCATTAGTTATGACACTAACATTTTATTGTCACGTAATCAATGCACAGGCAACCAAGTCTTTACTGTGCTGTACCAAAGGATATTAGTGTTAAAAACCTGCATATGTGGAAAGTGTAGCCTGTTTTGATATTGCAGAACAGGACCTAAAAGAAGAGGCTGCTCTGGGACCCCCCCCCCACCTCATAACCCATAATCCATCACCAACACTCTGTCCACTGTAGATGCACCGCTATTTGACCTGTCATTTGCATTTTCTGGTTCCTCTTTTTTGGTAGTTTTATTTTGACATGACCTTGAATAAGATTTATGACACTGCCTTCCCTGAAGAGCCATTCCTGTTTGATTGCACTGGTATTTTTAGCCACTTCTTAGTGCTATTGATTAATGATGTGAGGGTGTCGTGGTAGCACTATCGAAGTGTCATGGTTGCAGCCATTGTTACTGAGTGTCCGTTTACTTTTTCGTACGGTGTTTTGGTGTCAGGATTTCTCCCGGGTTTTGAGAACTGTTGGTGGTTGTAATGAGGTAATATAAATATAATAGGTATAATGTATGCTGAATATTGCTGAGATACAGTAACCCCCCCCCATAAATTGTGCATTGGGGGGATTATGAAATGTCAGAAGCAATGTCAATTAGACTCGTTTTGTGTGTTTATAACTAAACACCTTGTGATGACGGTAATTTGAACAAAGTCATTAAATGCTATGCGTACGCTCCTTGTCAAAGCTGTTGCCTCCTCTCAACAGCATATTCAAGTCCTCTCCCCCGTGTCAGAAATGGAAAGAGGCTCCTCTGAACCGCCAGTGGCTCGCAACACTGGCTCTGCCCCATCCACCTCTACCGGTCCCATGTCTATCCCCCGCTCCTCCTCCGTCTCTTGCCACCCCCACCCAGGAAGCAAAAAACACAAGCGGACTCCCTTGTATCAGAGATCAGTAAGAGGGCATGATCGGCAGTGCCCACGCTGACTTAAACAGCCCCCCTCACACGCGTTGTCATGTGACTTTTCGCTAACAGCATGGTTTGGAGTAGTGTGGAAGTTCGACCAGGGTGTAGTGGAGGTTTTTGATGAGGGAATTTTACTGGTTTGTAATCGTCGTTTGAGAGGAAGTTGAACATTTTATGAACTCGTCTGTCTAACAAGAATTGCATGAAAGTTTTGTCAGTGCTTAGGTTATGTGGGACTAAAATCACGGTGTAAGTTGTGTGAATAGTAGTTGTAGTGCATGACGCGAAGCAAAACAGAAATGTTGCGGTTTGTTTTTGAAGATGTTCAGGATAATTCATACCGGTGACTGACTTGAAAACCGTTTTAAGCATAACTGTGTTTTCTCCTCTCTAATTAGCCAGATAGCCCCTGAAGCCTCTAATGTAGATTTGTATTTGCTTTTTTCCCTCCCACATGCTATGAAATGTGCTGTACATGCATGTTTTGAAGTGTTTCTTAATTATTTTGTAAGTTGGCATTTAACCCTGCATTAAATTACAGCTATGTTTTTGTTTGCTTTATGTTGATTCACTTCTGAATTCAGTTTAACACTTGTGTCTCCTCTTCCCTAGATGAGTTTTGACCCAGGAATGCTCCATAACAATGGGCACACTGCATATGCCAATGGCTCAGGACCAGGCATTAGAGAGACTGGCGTGGTGGAGAAGCTTCTGACTTCCTATGGGTTCATCCAGTGCTCTGAACGTCAGGATCGTCTCTTCTTCCACTGCTCTCAGTACAATGGCAACCTGCAGGAGCTTAAAATAGGAGGTTAGAGGCCTTGTGCACAAATCATGAATAACTAATCTGTCTCAATCCTCACCTGAGTGTTAAATCCCTTGAGCCACATTAACCCATTAAGACCTAAGGAGAAGAATAAAAGCCCACCTTAAAACCAAGCATTGTTTGAAAACAATCACCTTAAACCTGAGGGTTTTCTGTAGAGCTGAAAGCCATTTATCCAAAAATGTGTATTTTTCTGCCTCAGCAGGAAGATGTGAAATGAAAAACATGTGATTGCTTAAACATTTGGCGCTCATTATAAATCATTGCTGTTTCCTTGAAGTTTAACATAATAAAAACAGCCTAGCCTATAATCTAGGCCCCCACCTCCTTCGTCGTCCTTTTAGTACACACCTCTTACAGACTTAGCCTTGATTTGCCGCAACATCGTCTGGGTCTGAATTGTCTTCCTTGTTGTTTTTGTCAAAGAAACACAGCTGTAATCAGCTTCAATCTTGCTAGGATCGTCAGCCATCATCTGAAAAGCAACTTTACAAACTACATTTTCGCAGAAATTGGTCTAAATGGGTTAATGAAACTCAAGCTCCATCTGTATCATTTAAAGTGTGCTAACTGTTTTTGGTGTCCCCCTGCTTCTCTTTCCTCAGATGATGTAGAGTTTGAGGTATCCTCTGACAGGCGCACTGGCAAGCGCATAGCAGTGAAGCTGCTTAAGATAAAGCCAGAGGTGCTGCCAGAGGAGCGCATCTCGGGCCAGGTGGGGCCAGACCTGCACGCCTATCCCTTTACTGTGCTGCATGGTTATATTCATCCAGTTAAGGAACACCATTTTATTTTTGGTTTTGTCCTTGTCTGTCAAATGATTTATATGGCCCATTGTGTTTAGGGCAGGGGATGATATTCCAAGTACACGGTAAAATTTGATCCCCCTCTAATCCTGTATTTAAATTACAAAAAAACTTTGACGTTCATGTTTGCTTGAGGTGCTGAATGTTGAATTGCCCGATGGGTTTATACTTGTCAGTGGGCCTGACTGCTACGTCATTAAGTTGAGTTCACCCAGTAAAAGCAGCGGTGTATCTTACCAGACTGTCTTGCTCGGCTCATTGGACATGTTCATAACATGCTATTGACGCCAATCATCCTGTAATGCATTCACATAACAAATATGACTACATGTAGAGCATAGTGTGTTTCCACAAAGCAGCACACTGGTACCAATTCATATGCTCATTGATTTTTATAGCCAGGTTTAGACGTTTTATGAAGATTTCACACTGCAGCACAATCTTGCAATGCAACTCTGCAAACCTGTAAGTAGGGGTGTAACGGTACATGTATCCAAACTGAAAATCTCCGGTACGGGCCTCTCGCTTTTTTTTTTACAAACGTGTACCGAATGAATGAAAGGAGTCCACGTGCAGAACTTGTGTGTGAAGACCCTCCCACATCATTTAAGTCTCTTGTGTGGGAACACTTCAGTTTCCCAGTCACTATAATGGCGACGGACAAAGACATTTGGATTGTACAAAAGTTGTATGCCGACATTGCGCAACTGCTGTCGGATATGTAGCTGGTAGCCCATCGAACATGCTAACTATTTGAAAAGGCATCACCATAGCAATGTTCCACTAATATTGGAAATTAGACTATCATTAGTGGGACAAGGAGTTCTGTGCAAACCCAAACCGCATTAAAGCTGTTGCTTGCAAATAATTCAGACTCTGTCAAAGTAATAATGTGCAACACTTATTTTTATAGCAACGGACATGCCACCGCTCTCTGTTGTTGTGAATGCAGTAAAGTGAAAGTAATCGAGTCCCGTTACAAAGTTCCCTCTTGTCCGCATTTCAGCCAGCAAGTCACACCAGCCCTTTATAAACCTCCGTCCCTATAGTGAATGTGTTTTCCACTGCGGAGTTTGTTAGTACCAGCAGGGCATCAAACCCTGTCTGCAAACTATGTGGACAAATACATTTTTTAAAGAAAAATAAATTATTTAATTTTTTACATGCTGCACGTTAATGGATATTTATTTTCCATTTATCAGTGTTTATTTTGTTATTTTACTTTGGTAAGAAAAAAACAGCCATAGTCAACCAGAGTTGAATAAAAAGAAAGAAAAAATCAGTTTAATGTTCCTTGTTTCTACTGTACCTAAAACATAACAAACCATAACCTCAAAAACGAGGTAAGTACCCAACCGTGGTTTTTGTGTAACGTTACACCCCTACCTGTAAGTGATGCTCCACACAGCTTACACTTAATATACATGCTATTATGACATTTATTTGAAATTCAGCCTTTCATCCATCATGTGTGCAGAGATACCTTACTTGGTCTATGTCATTTGAAAGAATATTGCCAAATCAGTGTTTTAATGGCTCCCATCTTTGATTTCCCCCTTTTCTGCAGGTTGTCTCATCAATCCCAGTGCACTTGGATGGAAAGTCTGGTCCTGTGCAGGCTCCCAATGGCAGTGTTTGCTATGAAAGAAATGGGGTAAGAAAAGTGACATAGATTACATCAAGCTTGATCACGAAAATGCAGAATGTTGACGTAAATATAATCGTTCCTTTTGAATTTTGTATAATTGAAAAAATGTCAAGTTCTTTGTCATAATGGCATATTTGGTGTGGATAGAATGAGCTGAAAATGAATTTAAACATTTTTAGCTGTGCCCTTACAAAATAGCAAAGTGAAGGGGTCTGAATACATTGTATTAGGGTTTCCACAGTAGTCAATGTAACAGTATTCAGGCTCATACAGATTATATAATTTGTGGCGTCTGTTTCATTTTTTTTTATCACTAGTTGTGCCCACATCGCCAGTTATCAATACTAGTCTGGCAAGTGAAAGCAGCAGAGTAGATCATGACACGGGCCCTGTTTTTCTGCCCAACCCTGACCAAGTTGTAACAGATCCTTGTAGGTGTCTTGATTTTTTTTTTTTTTTTTGTCTGACCGATTTGACACTGACTTTCACAGGAAGTGTTCTACCTTACCTACACTCCTGATGATGTGGAGGGTAACATCCACCTGGACACAGGTGACAAAGTCAGCTTTTACATGGAGACCAACAAACAGTGAGTCTTTTCACCGTGTCACTATGATCTTGATGTTTCAGAGCTTGCCCTTGATTTTCAATCCATCTCTATTTATCTTTCAGCACTGGTGCTGTTAGTGCTCGTAATATTCAGCTCGTGAAGAAAAAGCAAATGCGGTGCCAGGGTGTGGTGTGTGCTACAAAGGTACGGTCCACTGATACCATTACATGAACCTTTCCTATTTAGATAATTAGACTCAATGTGATTATGTTTGGTGGCTGAGTTTGCGAAACCAAATGCTCAGTCCAGAGTTGTTGAGATAAGGATATGGACTTAACCTGACAACTCAGATTTTACCAACCATGCTGCTTTACCAAATAAGCGAAAAATAATCAGATCTGCTTTAGATATGGTGTTTGGTAGCATCATGACTACATGCTATTCACCTATTTCTAGTCCATACCTCAAAGATTTCCACCATACCAGTGAATGTGATATTGGTTTAAACATTACAAAAGTAAATTTGTTTGCCATTGCTGAGTTTTTGTTTTCCCCTCTCCCTCCATGATGTAAGCATGCCAACCCACTAAAACTCCCCATTTTGACCGGTAGGTTGATGAACCATGTGTTGTCTTTCAGGAGGCCTTTGGATTCATCGAGAGGGCTGATGTGGTGAAGGAGATTTTTTTTCACTACAGTGAGTTCAAGGGTGATCTGGAGGCTCTGCAGGCTGGAGATGACGTGGAGTTCACCATCAAAGACAGAAATGTAGGTGTTAAGCTTTCCAACTGTACCATCCACAAATTACTTACCAGTTAAATTTGGGCATCATTTTTTTCTTTATACCAATTTACCTCTTTCTATTTTATTACTTTTCTTAATGTGTGTTTAGAACATTATTTACATTTTCTGTTCTTGTGGCGTAGGGTAAAGAAGTAGCCACTGATGTGAGGCTGCTCCCTCAAGGAACAGTCATTTTTGAGGATATCAGCATAGAGCAGTTTGAAGGCACTGTCGTCAAGGTCATCCCCAAGGTTCCCACCAAAAACCAGGCAAGTAGATAACAAGTCTGTCGAGTTGGATTCTTGAGTATTTGATGAGGCTTTGGTTGTAAAATTAGGTATAAACATTTGAGTCACTAACCAAGACAAATCTTTCTTTCCCGTGTCCACAGAACGACCCTCTACCAGGTCGCATCAGTGCTCGAATTGGTTTCACTGACAAGGAGCTGCCGTTTGGTGAGAAGGACACAAAATCCAAGGTGACCCTTTTGGAGGGCGATCACATTCAGTTCAACATCTCCACCGACCGCAGAGACAAGCTGGAGAGGGCGACGAACATCGACATCCTCCCAGACACCTTCAACTTCACCAAGGAGACACGCGAAATGGTAAAGATTCCAAAAAAGTATAAGTTACTAATTTTCTCAAATGGTCACTTAAAATTATTTAATATATAATTTTATTTTAAAAAATGGCTGATTTGAAGAGACCTCTTTATGAATTGAACTTAAGTGATTACCTATTCATAGACAGCAATTGTGCTACCAAAACTCTTTCTAGGGGGTGATTGCGGCTATACGTGATGGCTTTGGCTTCATAAAGTGTGTGGATCGGGATGCTAGGATGTTCTTTCACTTCAGTGAAGTGCTGGAGGAGAGCCAACTGCACATCTCGGATGAAGTGGAGTTTACTGTTGTGCCTGTAGGTCCTGTTAATAAGATTTTCACCAAAGTATGTATTCTGTGTTATTACTTTAGCCGCCACATTCCATTTTCTTTTTAAACAAATGAAATTAAATGTTCTGTCGTTGCCAGGATATGCTGTCTGCTCAGAGGAACCATGCCGTGCGCATCAAGAAGCTGCCCAAGGGCACAGTGTCTTTCCATACCCAGTCTGAGCAGCGCTTCATGGGTGTGGTGGAGAAAGAAGTTATTGCTGTCACCACAAAGAATGCCAGTCCTACCAAGGGCAAGGAGAAGGTATTATTTTGACAAATATTACAGCATCCATCCATCCATTACAAAATGGTAGCCTTGTTGAGTTCACCCCCAACCTACTCTTCTACCCCTATACCCATTTTTAGTTTTAATTTTACTCTTTGCTTTGTCCTCCATTGACCTCCTGTCCATGCCCCTTGTTGGTTTAGAAAAAAGACAAGGTAGGACTGAGACCTTCTGCATGAAGCCACATGACCATGTCTCACAGATTAATGTGATGATGACGATGCTTGTATTTTAAGCATATTTTACAAAATTATTCTTATATACAGTCATTTTATTTCACTAACTTTAACAAATATATTCCTAGACTTCAGATGTCAAATATAAAAGTCAACAGTTGACACATAACGCAGTGTATGAAAACAGCTTATCTTTTTCAAGCGTGCTGTTGACAAGCCTTGCTGTGTAACAGTGTTTGTTTTTCTTATTTTTCCAAGGGTAAAGTTGTAGAAAAGGTTGGTCCTTGCAGGCCTCTGGCCAACCAATGACAGCATGGTGTTCGATTCCTATTAAACCCACAATCATCCAAACGTAATTTCTTCAGTGAGCAATAGAGCTGCACAGTTTAGAGACTACACACTAATCCAGATTACTAGAATGGGTTTTTGGGAACAGACTGTTGAGTCCTTGAGTGAAAGAACCCAAACAGTTTTACACATCAGAATCTGAAGCATAAAATATTTTCCGTTGTCAAACCAGCCTGGCCATCTGAACATATCCACTGTTTTTGTCACACTTAAATTTGTGATCAAAGTGTATCTAAACGGGTGCTCTTAGAGCGCATACCTGCACCAAAGTCAATGCAGGTGCACCCATGCTTGGTCCAAAAATATGTTGAATAAATTCTGTGGGAAACAATGCAGAGAAAGTGAAGCAAATGCATCTGCACCAGAAATCCAATGGGATCGTCCCTGACCCAAACTGCATCCTTCAAAATTCCTTGATAATCTGTCCAAAAGTTTTTTGTAATCCTGCTGACTAACAGACAGACAACGTGATAACATGATGCTCATGGTGGAGGTAACAATGTCAGCGAATTGCATTGCTGTGATTGACACAGGCAATCACTGTGAATTATTGAAGGAATAAAATATGAGTATTACAGGACTGTTCCCAATGGTTGAGATCACAGTAGTGATGGGTAATTATGCTGTAACGCAGAGCTGTTGCAGTAGACTAAGCTAATGCTAACCATCCATGCTTTTACAGAGTGATGCAATGCACACACTGATGCCTGTCCTGCTTGTGTAGGCTATCTGCACACCATCCTCTAATACAATACATACTTTAAAATGCTCTGCTCAATTCATCTGAAACTGGCAACCCATTTTGTTGAAATGGTTATATCACTGATGAGCGACTCAGCAATGGCTGGGACCAGCTGGATCCGACATTGGTGATGCTCAAATAATTTAGTTTGATGTGTTGTCCTTTTGGCAGGAATCAGAGGAAGGAGTTATTGCATATGAAGACTGTGGAGTGAAGCTCACTGTGGCATACCATACTAAAGACCTAGAGGGAGGAGGTCTCCCACAGGTTGGAGACAAGGTACCTGCGGCAAGCTTCAGATTTAAAGACTATGCAAAGAGTCAACTAAGTGTGAACTGCTCACTAAAAGGATGCATGTACCCATTTCGACCTGATACAACATGCGTGCATTAACCTTTTTGAGTGATCCTCCCTTTTGAGCCGGTTTCTTCATTTTCATGAAGTTTGACTGATGAAATGCGTCAGTGCTTTAATTTAATGCAATTAAAATTAAAAAATAGTTTTATGCAAAGGCTGACGACCAAAGCAAGGGGAGCGACATTGAAGCAGTGGTTAATTGACAAAAACAACCATGAAAACACTGTAACAATAAAGGCAAGCCATAACCTGCTGATCCACTGACCAAGGCTCAGTCACTAA
Source organism: Paralichthys olivaceus (assembly GCF_024713975.1). Classification (NCBI taxonomy): domain Eukaryota; kingdom Metazoa; phylum Chordata; class Actinopteri; order Pleuronectiformes; family Paralichthyidae; genus Paralichthys; species Paralichthys olivaceus. Next base: position 7,794,712 of record NC_091098.1, read on the forward strand.
GAGACATTTTTGAGGAGCAAGGGGCTTTCTTTGGTTTCTAGACAATGCAATGGTTTGAAAGCCAAATATTTAAGCTATTTTTCCATTCCATGTCTCTACCTGCTATAGAAGCTGAGAATGATCTTTAAACATGGCGATTCTGTTAGCTGCTCAAAAACCCCACATCTTTAGAATCTAAATCGTTCAACTCAAGTGGTTCTGCTGAAGAGATGAAGATATGAATTTTGCTCTTGTAGCTGCTAACATCACCCACCTTTTTTTGGTTGTGTTTCTGGGTGTGATTCAGTGTTTGTCTCAGCCATCTTAAACTTCTCATTTTTGGCCTCTAGGTGGAGTTCTCTATCAACGAAGTGAAGCGAACCGGCCAGCAGAGCGCAGTCTCCATCAGGGTCCTCAACCGTAACTCCTCCAATGCCAAGAGACTACATGGATTTGTTGCCACACTGAAGGACAACTTTGGCTTCATTGAGACAGCAAATCATGACCAAGAGATTTTCTTTCACTACAGGTAGAGTTTTAAATTCTAAATTCTGTTGTTTTTTTTTCTTTGCAGATTTCTTTTGAGTTAGATCTAAATGTCTCTGACTTTAAACTCTGGTTTTATTTATATCCGTGTATTTTCCTCAGTGAAATGTGTGGAGATCTGGACAGTTTGGAGCTTGGTGACACAGTGGAGTACACACTCTCTAAAGGAAAAGGAAACAAAGTCAGTGCTGAAAAGGTTACAAAAGTGGCTGCAGGTATGAAGAGGTTTAGCTGATTTCTTTAAACGATTCACTTGTAAGATTTGTTAACGTGGCTGGTAAAGGAACTACAATTTAATTGTGAAATTCTCTTTTTCCTCTTCTAGTGAATGGCATTGGAGAGGATGTAAGTGTGACATTGATGATGGGGAAAGTCATCCGTCCTTTACGCAGTGTAGACCCCTCCCAAACAGAATACCAAGGGCTTATTGAAATCACAGAGGAAGGTTGGTGACAAATTGCGATGGGACTTGCAGAACCAGCATTTAATGCAGTTTGTCTTGCATGGAAATTAAAATATCACCCACTTCTTTGTTGTCTCAGGTGGAACAAAAGGTCAAAATTATCCCTTTGGAATCATGGGTATGGCCAGCAAGGCAGATTGTCTGCAGAAAGGAGAACTCGTGAAGTTCCAGGTTTGCACAGTATCCCAGACTGGACAGAAGATGGCCTGTAATGTTGTCCCTCAGCGTAGAGCCTTGGTGGAGTGTGTCAAAGACCAGGTAGTCATCAATAATTCATTCCCCGGTTCATTATTTACATTATTTTGTAATTACATGCCTTAGAAATCGACAGGTTATACTTAAGTGAAGGGTTACTGATTTTAATGTTTCTTTTTGTTGTCCCCAGTTTGGCTTCATCACATATGAGGTCGGTGAGAGCAAGAAACTGTTCTTCCACGTAAAAGAAGTGCAAGATGGCCTGGAGCTCCAAACTGGGGATGAAGTGGAGTTCTCGGTCGTCCTTAATCAACGCACAGGAAAATGTAGTGCCTGCAATGTTCGCAGAGTCAGGTAGGCACTCCGGCCGGCTGCGTACAGGATATTTGATGTTTTCAATCTGAAAATATATGGTCTCAATGTTAATCTTGAATTCATATCATGCCCCTAACATTGCAGTGAGGGGCCTAAACCAGTGGCAACTCCTCGCCCTGACCGTCTGGTGAACCGATTGAAGAGCATCACCCTTGATGATGCCAGTGCTCCTCGTCTGGTCATCGTTAGACAGCCCCGCGGTCCTGACAATTCAAAGGTACGGCCGAGCCTACTGCACTGCTACTGCAAGTTTTTACTGAACTCTGAAAGTAGCCACTGTTCCTGCTATTTCATTGTATAATTAAAGTTTTTTTTAAAGTTTAGTTATACATTGCAAATAGAGTTGTTATAAGTCAAATTGACATTTGTTCATGCAGTTTCCTCTGGTCCAGCCGCCGGACTTCTAATTGACTTCTAGTTTTTATTTGATGAAAGAAAACTGCTAAAACAAGAACATTAACTGGATTATATGTTGTGTATGAAGAAAGACATGCTTCATGTTTCTTCATACCATTAACGTTAAAATTCATGATCCGTATCTGATCCTGCTCATTGACCTTCACCATTGGTCACAATGGTCTATTCCAACCAGACCTGGAACAATGTAATCTTTTAACTGCACTGAACAAAGTTAGTTATGATAACAGAGGCTTATTTTTCAATTTCTTGCATACTGTGCTACAAGAACCAATATTTAGCCAATGAGGTTGGTGCTTAGCTGTTTTTCCTTTTGTGGATGTTTCTCTTGCAATAATCAATGATTAGAATAACATCAGGTTTTATATTTTCCTTCCTTAAGTCTTCAATTACTGGATGACTTGAATTTCGTAATATATTAACAAAGTGTGTCCTCTTGTACAGGGCTTCAATGTGGAGCGTAAGACCCGACAGCCTGGCGTCATCGACTGAGCAATACAGAGCCTAACCCCCCTCCCATTCAGTGTTGGTGGGATGCGGCAACAGCAGGAGTTAAGGGAATTTGATTTGACACATGCTTGTACACACAAACTAATACACAAAACATGAACACGCATACAGTAATCGGCATGTGTAATCTTTGTCCCATCGATACCTGCGAGGGAACCTTTCTCATTCCGTGGTTCCCTGCCTCCCATGTATGATGTACTTGATATGGAGTCCACACTGCAGTGTACATGGGATCTCTGAGTGTGTGTGTGTGTGTGTGTGTGTGTGCGTGCGCCCCGTATCCTAGAAGTGATTAGTGTGTAATGGAGGTATTTGTTTCTGAGGGCCTTGCCCCTCTAAAATCAGAGTGATGACTGTGTGGCTGTCTGTGTCCCTCTCTTTTGAATCTGCTTTGTCTGGAATTCTGCACCTGTCCTCTGTCCTGTAGTCTGCCTGGGTGAATGGGTGCGTCTGTCGGCATGTCTTTGAGCTTCTGCTCCTCTTTCTTTTTCTCATTTTTGCTCCTTTACCCATGGAAACTTCAAATGGTTGCATTTGTCAAGTTTCCACTTTCTGTATGCTTTCCTAAAAAACATATAAAAAGCAAAGTTCCCTCCATAAGGAGGATCATATTTCTCATGTGTGCGAGCTTAAACTGAGGATTCTTCACTGCTCGTTTTTTTTGAGCAGTTTTAAAATGCTTTATTGAAGAGCTGAAGTGAAAGCATGGTTTGTGATGTATGTGAATGTCAAAGTAGTTCCTCTAATGGGTTTTACTTTAGCAATCTGGAGTCTTTAGATACCTTTTTGGTATTCACATGCTCCACTTAAGCAAATTTTCCCAGGTGCAGAATTCCTTGTGGCATCTTATATCTGCAGTTCTTTTATACTATGTTTTTCTTTTTCTTTTTTTTTTTCTTGCACATATTTTTGCTTTTTTTTCATTAAAACTCAATCTGCTAATATTGAATTAAGTAAGAATAAGGTGCCTAAAAACTACAAGCAAAGTGACAAAAAAACAAAAACTTAAAAAAACAAACAAAAAAGAAGTATCCTGTTCCCAGCCAACCGCCAAAATATTCAGAACAATCTTAGGGTGGCTATCTTTTCTAGTAGAAATAATACTGATATGCATCCCAAACCTGTGGGTTGAACTATACTGTATGTAATGTGTGCTTTTTTTTTTCTTAGTGGAAGTTCAAACTTCAGATATAATGAAACAAATTTAACTTAAATAATAAGAAAGGTAAAGTATTAGGAAATCCAGTTTAAAAAAAAAAAAGCATTAAATTCAGGATATCAGTTATAGCGCTCTGGAGAAGTGTTGGGTGAACTGTTGTGCCTCTGCACATTTAAGTTGCAGTCAAAATTACTTTCAACTTCAGAAATCACCAGGGTTCCGTTGAACCACATTCAGAGGTTCTCATGTACTTTTGTTAATGGTCTTGAATGAAACAATTGAATTAAAGTTTTATGAAAATCATGAGTTGTTTTGTATTTCTTTTATTTCAGAGAGGCTTCTGGTCTGCTTTAACAGATCTCACAGAAAATAAAGCAGGAAGTAAAAACAACAGTTATGCTAAACAGTTATCCTCCTAAGACAGCATTGACTTCAAGCATATTTACAGTCTCGGATTATGAAAGTCTAGTACAGGCAGGTGAAATGCATCATCTGTAGCTTACATCAAAGTATAGGGGCCTTGTTGAATAATTTTGAGATTTAAGTTTTTATTGAAAATTAAATTGTAATGTGTAATATAATTTTTTTTTAATATAAGAAAGAAGAAGCAAGGAGGACTCGTGCTCACGAAAGTTTTATCCTTTCTCGATCCAAAATCTTGTAGTAATATTGTTGTACAACTATGAAACCTGTAAATCACGCAGGTGTCACAGTGATGTACACTCAACTACCAGGCATTTCCTCCAAGTCTGTTTAGTTCTTTGTTTGACCGTTTGATAATTATGATAATGCAGTACTGGCTAGCTAAAATATCCCATTTTGTTAATTATTCCAAAAGTGTAACATAAGGTGCTCGACATTCCTCATTTTAACTCAGGCAACAGGCTGATTTTCTCTTTAAATGACACACAGCCTAAGTTACGACTTCATTCTAGCAATGGACTATTTTATTATCAAAATGTCATAGTTGCATCTGAAAGGTTTTACTTCAAAGAGGACATTGTAAGATGTAAATTATAAAATTAGTGAGACTCAAACTTGAAACAAATTTTAAAGCTGCAAAGTTGCTTTAAGTAAAGAAATGAAGCCTTTCGACACAAAGCATGGAATAGAATCTGTCGCACAATGAGACATTCATATTTTTATTATATCATTTTCTTTGTTGTTTATTTGCCAGAACAAGTGAAACAGCTTTGAGGCAAGGGTGTCACTGCCCAATAACATGTACAGTAGAAATAATTCCATCATTTACTTCAAGGTTGACTACACAGCAATCATGAAGAATCCAATAAAATAAAAATAAATGTCACATTTATATTTGTGAAAAGTAAAATTATATTATGTTGTGGTTTTTAAAATGCCTTTTAAATTTTAAGGTATCCTGTGTCGCTAAAGCACTTCCTATTGTGACGGGTGTTTGATTTCAACCTCAGCTGATCCCCTGCCCTTTTTCCCCTCTTATGACCACATGGTCTCACTTCTGACACGGAGACATTTTATGAGGGGGCTCACTGAAGGGAACAAACCACGGGAGGGCTGAATTTAAGCTTTATGACATTGCGTCAGTTCCACACTTCTCATCGTACTCACTCACCAAAGTTACATAAACCAAGAACGCACGTCCAGGGTGTGGAGTCTGAATGAAAGCAGCACCATTCTCCTCATTCTGAGTCAGTGTGCCATCAAACATATTTTGGAACTGCTATTTTAAGGTAAAAAAGTTGCATAGTGCAACTTAAGAATCTGTGTAAAGAATGAAACAAACTGTCGTATAATGAAGCATTCATCATATTTCACTGGCTTAGTATCAATGAGTGTTTATTTGCTACTAAACCTTAGTACTACCCAGATATATTGTGAGTTCAGAGCGGTGAATCACCTTCTTCTTAGTCTGTAATTGAGTGTTTTGGGCTTGAGACCAGCGTGTCCACCACTCCCTGAGCTCTGTGGGACCTGTGGGCCGCCGCTCTTTTATCTGGTTGGGAGAAACCAGAGCACAAGGAGGGTTGAAGTCTTCTCTGGGCAGGAACTTCCTGTTAACATAAACATCCCCATCTGGATCAGATCGTTGCTGATATGCGTCCTTGGAGGAAAACTCAGTGGCAGCACCACCGCCGACTCTTGAACTCATCAATGAGTCCTCTTCAACAACATTTTGAGTGGCAAAGAAATCAAGCCCCTGCATTTTGCACTTGTACTCCTCCAGCTTGGCCTTGCACTCAACAGCCTTCGCCCTCATCTCAAGAAACTGTCCCTGCAAGTCCTTCCCATGACCTTCCTCTGCCTTTAATTCATTTTCCCAAAACTTGATTTGCTCCATCTCCTGTTCAGCCACTCTCCGCTGGGCGTCCTGCTCAGCTCTTTTGGCCCTCTGTCTCTCCTCAAGTTCAAAAATCTGTTTGTCTATGCGGTCTATCTGGACCTGCAGATCTTGCAAACATCCGAGCTGACGTATGACAGTTTCTTTGAGACTATTTTTCTCATCTTCAGCTGAAACATTGTTTGAACAGCACAGGTCATCAGCAGATTTTGCCTCTTTACTCTTCTTAGAGCGTTTGCTTTCTTTACCTCTCGTCTGACTTCCCATGCAGCAGGATGTTTGATTGTCTAAGTCAGACTTGATACTTTTCTGACCTCTGACTTTGGTCCTACTTCTTTGACCCAAGCTATCTTTGTCAGCAGTGGGAGACAAATCGAGAGTATGGTTCCTTTTATCGGTTCTCTTAGTGTCCTTGTCACAGGCAGTACTGTAGACCTTGCCTTTCCCCAGATTCTCCAACCATTCCCAGGCCTCTTCCATGAGCGTCAGAGACTTTCTTTTAGGCCTCTTCAGGTCCTCTTTCGGTGGCTCAGCTTCTTGCCTTGAGCAAGGCAACGGCGGCAAGCTCTGGCGATGCAAACTCAGTGAACCGCTGCCTCGCCGCATTCTACCCCCTGCATCCTTCCTTCTCAGGGGCGGACAAGGTTGGTATCTACCAATCCTTGTTCTGCTCATTTCATTCCAGACACAGGGTCCATTGTGGACCAGGGTGAGCTGGACCTCCCTGGCCTGTTCTCCGTACTTCTCAAGAGTCTCCAGAAGCCGTTCGTTGGGGGTCATGCACCTCTCGAAGTCTTTGAATTTTTCCCTTAACGTGTAGCGTCCGGGCTGACCTGCAGAGACAGATGAGTGTTGTTAACAGCTCACTTAGCATGTCGGAACATAAATTGTATAGCCACAAATATACACACTCAGGGCTTGAGCCAACGCCACGACCACTTCTTGGCATGTTGTTTCCTCTGTGACTCCACAGACCACACGTTGGATGCCGTCCACTGACACCTTCACTTCCATTGTATCCAGGCTGATTTTAAGAAGTGCGCTGTGCAGGGAGTCTTGTTGTCTCTGTTAGGGGAAGTGGTGGAGAAAGCTAAAGTACCCGTGTTATCATTGTTTGTAATCTGCCCATCATGTAATGGTCAAGCTTGAGGGCAGTTTGAATCACTGTCTCAAAAATAACTGATCAAGAGAAAACAAGCTTTAAAGAACAAATTCCCTCAAATAAAACAATATGGAGACTTACCTTTTTGTCCTGTTTGCAGTACGGATATTTGGACCCGTCTGTTCAGGGGCTGGACGCTCTGGGAGGAACTGTGGAGCAATTAAGACCAATTGAAATTCCTGATGGTATTTACTATTGGAGGACAGTGTATGATCCCACCCATCGTTTACACACGGCAAAAATAGAGCTTGTTTAGATTTCAATTAAATTGTACAATTTTGTAAACTACTGCTCCAGCAGCTACAACAGTAACATGTTGCAACACACTGATGCTTCTATATAATCTAATTCAGAACTAGTTCCTGGGAACAAACAGGTCCTATCTGTGTGTAGTCTCCGCTGAGGATTATACGTTAATGCTGTTTATAGATCTGGGTGTTCCTCTTTTATCGTTCAGACAGGAAGCCTGATAACGATCCAAGTAGAACATGTAAACACGCTGAACTTGTGCAACCAAATCCTCTGCTATCAGGCAAATACCTCAGTCTGTGGAATACTCAGAACATCCATTCACTTAAGTCAGGACTGTTAGATTTGTAATGCAGCTGTCCATATTTCAGATTTAGATAAAATTACGCAAATTTAATAAGAAACTTTTTTTTCAGCATGTTAGGTTTGGTTTTCCTTCAGAATTTGCTGAAGTATCTTGATATGAGTTGCTCCACGAAACATTTATGCTGCGGTGAGCTTCACTTCTGTCTGAAGTCTCCGTGTGGCTGTTGGATCAGATCACACAGTTGAAGGTTGATCAGGTGCTTCTGACTAAAACTAACTCACTCACTGTCTTTTGGTGCTTTTGAACTGTGTTGCATTATACAGAGAGGTGTTTCTGTTGTTCAGCTTACAGTCAGTTACAGAAAAGAGGTGGACAACATAAAAGAGACACCTTGCAATACAATTAAACAGCACAATGTTGAATTAACACCATGAGTATAAACCATTTAAATGTGAAATGAATATTTTAATAGTCTATATAATATTGAATTACTTTAATACAGAATATTAGAATTATTATTTTATTGCAGGACATATTTAGATTAACATTGCACTAGATGTAGCCAAGTGCACTTAATAAATTGCCAACTGAGTGTATAGAAGTGGAGGAGGTTCTGTTGGATTTGTTTCATTCTCATGTTCTCATGACTCATGTGTTGCTCGTTCTACAGATCATCATATGAAATGAATCTGAAAAATGAAAAACCACAAGAAATGTCCCAGAATCTACCCAAACAGCTTCCAGACTGGAGGCAGGACAGGAGGAGCACCTGCTGTAACATGGTACTGTCTGACAGTCTGACAGCGATGGTTCTGAGGGTAATATGAGAGGGGACACTTGGACTTCCTGCTCTGTTCATGTAAACCACATGTCCAGGTTCATGGTGAGGATCTCTCTACAATATGAAAAAGTAACTCTTCATAGAACTTTTCACTTTTACTGATCCTTGCAAAGCACTCACAATTAAAATAGATATGTTAAATCTGGAACATGAGACGGTTAAATCCATCTCCGGTGTAAATGCAATATTCACAGGGTTTGTCATTTCAGCAATGTCCTCTAGCACGAGATCTTTTCAGAAGTTTCGGGTTGGGATTTTATTTTCTCTAGGCTGAACTGACTGACTGCCCATTTCCAACTTGATCTCTTAAACTACTTGCACCCTGAGAGGAACGCTGACATTTAGGATCACATTCCCTAAAAATAGATCTGTTGTTAATGTTCCTCAAGCGACACAGCAGCTTGAGATGAACGGAGGAGCAGAAGTGTGTGATATAAGTGAATGGAAAAACGTGGGAAATTACTTTTAATTTTTATCCATGAACAAAAAAAAGCCATAATTTCACCTGATATTATAAAACACAAATCTTTCTTCTTCTCTCCTGTGGTATCGAGTCATGCCAATAGTTAGAGGGCCAGTCTGCAAGATTTTTGGTGAAAGGGCTCTTTTGGTTCTAATAGAATATAAAATAATGCTTTGATGTTCACTAGTGTTTAATCATCTAAATTGTACTAACTGTAGTTTTCTCTACCCTACAATGGGCTCTTTACATTTGATTACTTTATATAATAATAATAATTTGGGTTTGTATAGCGCCTTTCAGGGTACCCAAGGCGCTTTACAGGGGGAAAATAAATATTTACATCTTGAGCTGGTCCTCTTTATGGAGGCCACCATGTTTTCTTTTACAGAAGCCCAAACTGGACAAACTAAACTCCTTTTGAGTTTTTATCAGAGGTGGCAAAAGCACTTACATTCTTTATTTAAGTAAAAGTACAGATACTTGTGTAAAAAAGGTAAAAGTAGAAGTACTGATTCAACTCCTTTACTCAGTACTTACTAAGTACAAAATTAAAAATGACACATGATGCCTCTTTTGATAACTGGGCAAAAGGAAAAAAGTTTCAGGCAAACAAAATAGGATAGTTTTACTCTTTTGTTTACAATCTGCACAGAGCAGGTACAGAGAGAAAAATCTGGTTTTGCTGCCAAATTTCAGAGAGAGAAAAATGTACATGCCAGTTGTTTGTAAGTGAAGTAGTGAGGGAATTCTGATTGAAAACAAACCCATGCCATTCCATTTTGCAGCAAAGTTGCTCTAAAGCAGCAACATCCATAGGAGGAAAATGTGAACTTATAATTTAGGGAATCTTTGCTGTGAGGACGTCATTAATCGGTCTGCACACTACTTTGGTTCGGATCAAAAGAGCTCAACAGAAATTGGATGTATTCTTGTGAAATTGGATACAGATTGTTATGGTCCGCAGGTGATGAATCTTGATGACTGTGGAGACCCTCTGGCCTTTTTCCTGTCACATCTTAATGACTCAGACGTTTTTATCTTGAGATGTCTGGATGTGATTAAATGTTTCTGTAGTGTCATCATCAGCTAAACTTTTTAAATTACCTAATGTGTTTTGTGTAAAACACAAATGCAGTGCATTCATCAAATACACGGACCCCTTTCCTTTTTTTTTTAACACTTTTCCAAGTTCCAGCCCTATGCCAGAATTGTTAACAATGAATTTCCCTCATCAGTCTTCTACTTACTCAATACCCCGTCATGACAAAGCCAAACCAAATCAGGCTTGAAGATAAGGGGAGGGACCTTGGTGGTGATGAAGGGCTATGAGATGTGGCATTAATTAGCATCACATCAATGAATGGGTGTAATGAAACTTGAAACTTGTACTAATCAGTGTCAGATCAGTGGGTCTGAGCTCCAGAGATCCTGTGTGGGGATAAGAGAAACGTCCGGAAGGACGACCATCACTGCAGCACTCCAATGATCTGAGTCAGCACCGTACGGCCGAGTGATGACCTCTCCCCAGTGAAACACATGAATGTAACAAATGACTCCCAGATTCTCTGGTCTGTTGAAATCAAGACTGACCTAAGTTCTAAGAATCTATTCTGGAGGAAACCAGCCACTGGTCGTCACCACCCCAATGGTGAGGCATGAAGATGACAGTATCAGGCTGTGGAGTGTTGACTCACTGCTGCCAGAGCTGCTTAGTACAGAGTAACAGGTCTGAATTTCTGTGTTAAAGTTATGTTTCACTCTGTCCTTTTTAATAAATTTTAAAAAAAGGTCTAAAAGTCTGTTTTCACTGAAGCCTGATTGTGTGTGTGTGGGGGGGGGGGAACTTAATTCAATGTAATTTTAGCATGAGGCTGCCACATAAGTCATGTAAAGTGAACACTTTCTACATGCACTTTATTAGCAAGCTAACATTAAGCAGGGGAATAAATCCATTTTAATCTTTTGCATTTGCATTGTAGAAATGTGTGTTGTGAATGTACTCAGAGTATCTGCCGACCATGTGCAGAGCAACTTATTTACTTATATATCATTATGGTGTTATATAATGAGTCCCCTCACACACATACACACACACACACACACACACACATACTCACATACTCACATACTCATCTCTTTGTATACACACTGTGCCAGTCAGTGATTCCTGGGCACACTTAGACAACTTAAAATAGAGTTGCACACACACATGACTTGGTTGTTACGCCAAGGCGTGTCCTGTGTGGACGCAGCAGGTTCTGGTTACACACGAGGCACATGAAGCTTGATATTGCACAGACCAAGCACAAGCCTCCACACTTCCCTGCTACAGTGGTCCAGTGGCTGACCACCTTTTACCAGTCCTCAGGGAGCATTTCTCTGGAAGAGCGTCACCATGCCTAAAGTCTTAGTGCCAGGTGAGTATGGGCAGAATGACTCTGGGGCGTGAATGTGCACTCTCACCTGTATAAAGAGAGAGAGGGTTTGGTTAACATTTACTGACACACCAATAGAGTTTTGGTTCTGCTGAAATGTCTTGACCGACAAATGAAAAGCTGGGAAGGAAAACCTGACCCTTCTGTCAAAATGCCACCCTCACGTCTGTTTGCTAAATATTGGAAAAGAGAGTTCCCGAGACTTTGCACAAATCCTTTAATTGTACATTGTGGGGGTCATGCCCCTTTCTGTGCAGAAAATAAATTCCCCTCAGTTTGCCAGTGCCATTCTGACACTGACCTTAACATCTCAAAGTGGCATTGTCACAAAATGTGCCATTTTCTACTCTTTACTTTTAGATTCACTTGTGCAATTTGTTCTTACACCAAATTCCAGAGTGGTTTGACTTCGTAACAATCTGCAGATTCCAACATGTCAATATCTGGGTTCCTGAGCTTGGCTGTTAGGATTCAGACTCCTGTCATTGAATTCTGCAGATGAATATCAGCTTCAGTATGAAAAAAACAGGGGCAGAATCATTTTGATGGAGATGATTTGTCTGCAGATTCTCACAGCTCCAGCAATGACATGGTCAATTTGTTCGTGGATGATTTTTACATTCCTTCTCAGCTCTGCTCACCAATGCTATTCCAAATGCTGGTGTAATGGTTGCTAATAATACCTCCACCAGGCATGGAGCAAGAGTTTTTTTAAAGGGTGAAGAAATGGAAATGCAATGCTGCAGCTGCCGTTTGAAGAGCTTGACTTTCACAGCTCTTAGATTTGGCAGGTATCGGGGCAGAATATGTTTACACTTGTGTGGTGATATTCTGATGTGACTTTGGTTATTTCACACCAGTTCTGACTTGCAAGTCCAAGTCCATGCAAGTGAATTTTTACAATCAGCGAGATTATAAGCTATTTTTCTAAGTTTAATATTGAAGGGTCGGTTTAGCCAAATCCTCCCAAAACATAAATGAATGCATTACTCTGCAGAAAGTTGATTTCATTTATCAACAGTTATATTATATACTGATTATATATCCTGAACATTGCACACGCACACAACTTACTCTGGAGGATTTTCAAATGGAGGATTTTCCTCTGAAGGAGTAGTCGCAGTCGTAAGCAAAGAATATTTCTGTGGCTCACTTGCCTCCTTGTTTTGTTTCCCTTTAATCACCGTCCCACACTGACTGGGGCTAATCTGACAGAGGGAGGTGAGTATGAAGCTGGGACACCTTCCATAAGGAGCTTGAGAGACAATGTAAAGCATTACAATCGCATGGTTCACCGTCAGGATGTGCAACAGTCACATCCTCAAATGTTATTTTTTCCAAGGTGTATTTGAATGCAACCTTGGATGTTGGTACTGGATGTTGGTACGTCTATGCCATATGAAAAAATAATGAAATAGGAAGTGAACACCATTTATTAATCTAATGTTCCCTCTCAACATCAGTTATGGATGCTCCTCAAACACAGCATCAGCAATAAAAACTGAGCTGGAAGGGAACATTTACATTAATAAATGTCTTTTGCAGAGTAGCTCGCTGACATTTCACTATGGGAGTGTTGGTTTGCAGAGCAGCAGACAAAACATACTTGAACTGGCCTGCAGATGTGTTTGATGGGCACAGATGGTTTATCCCTGAATGCCAGAGAGACGTATTGAATGCATCTTCACGTGCTTGAAGATGTTAAAAATGGTAGAGGTGCAGCGGTGGAGTCACATCACCTGAGTATGACTGAGGCCAGAAATTCACAGCTGCATGTGTCGTGAAGGTGCAGCTACCGAGACCTCCAGCGGTTTTGTCCAACTTTATCCAAACAGTGATTGCACTCATTACCCATCCTCACACTGTATGTCACCTTAATCCTACTGATCCATTCACACTGACATTCCCACCCATCTGTTTTGTCAAGTGTCATTCCATCGCTTATATCCTCAACATCTACTATTGCATGTATTTCTAATCTATGTTATATATTGTAAATACTGCTAAATAATGTTATAGTATGGCTCCTTATGTAATTTTACTTCAATTACATGGATTATTTAGTGATGTTTATACAGTTGATTAAAGTAATGGGATTGTCATCTTCATGTTTAACACCTTTAATGAAACATGTTTTAACCCCTTCCTTTCTTTGGGTTTTATTCTGGGTGATGCTTCACTCTTGCTGGGCATAATCAGGTCCACAGAGTAAGTATGAATGATGAGACGCGGAAACCAAAACCACTCTAGTCATGTGATATGTGCCACATTGTTGTGTTAGAGTAGAAAAGGCTTGGCTCCTGGCAAGTAAATGCATGTAATAAGTATGTTGTAGAGATTAGTTACTTGTTGTAGGTATCAGGTAGTAGCCACATGCGTACATGTGTGTATTTTTGTAGACGTCTGTTGTACTGTTGTTTTTAGCTTAGTTCACAACTCCATCTATTTTTGGAACTTGACCCACTTTTCCTGTCTGTTTTTTTTTTTTTGACAAATTGATGAATTCTGATCACAACCGTCTCATATTACGTCCACTCACGTCCTGACTGATGGGGTGCAAATCATAATGAAAAGGAAAATACACAACAAAAGATACAAGGAAAACTGGGTCTGGAGTTATGCTGTACATATAGTACATTAAGCAAGGCTGTACCATCTTGTATCCATGTGACTCGAGTCAAGTGTGTGTGTTTGAGTCAGTGCTCAATAACTGCAGTTCTTGTATATGCATGGGACTTTGTGTGTTTGCAGCCCAAACTGAAGGTCACAGTTGCAGACTTGTAGTGCCTGAGTCAATCTTTGGTCATGTTTGCGACGCATGTGCTGGAGTCTGTGCACATCTGTTTAGGTAACGTATATGATTTGTATGCCATAAATCCATGATCATCTATGTCAATGTCCAGCGTTCAAAAAGTTATTTGTTGTTTGCTCCATGACCATGAGCGATGAAGGTTAGTGAGGGTGCATTTCTGTCAATGACACAACATGTCTCTGCTGTGCGTGACAGAGACCGATGACAAGATGCGAGCCTTCGCGGAGGAGGTCTTTGCATCTGAGACCAAAGATGAGAACGTCCGCGATGAGATCTCCATGTTCGACGTGGCTGAAGACTGTCCCATTATCCACAATGAGATGGCCCACCATCTGCACACTGAGGATAATGCTGCGAAACGGTAAGACAAGTCAAGGACTGGACATGGGGACTTAAACTCCTGTACTGTTTCACTCTTTTACAATGCAACGCTTTCTCACCATGAACTGTTTTTATATACAGAATGAATAATGCTAATCCTTGTCTATTTATTTACTTCTTTGTATATTGTTATATATTAATAATCTCATTACTTGTCTATTTCTATATATATGTTACTATCTTATGAATTGGCGATTATTTATGTATTCATAATCTAATTACTTGTCTGTTTTTCTAAATAGCGTTTTTGAGCTGCACAGCAAATTTCAATGTGCAATGACTGTAAAGGAATTTTTTTCTATTTTATTCTATTCCATGACACAGTAAAAATGTAACTCCATCGCTAATATCAATCTTTAAAGTTATTTGTTTAGTTTTGGTCAACTAAACCTCGTCTTTCTTCATCCACAGCAAGAGGCTCCAGCGTTCTCGCACCATTGCCTTGCCCACAGGTAATGCAAAGGCAGCTGCTACCCCTGTAGTGTCAGTGGAAGTGGGGACGCCCACCTACCTGGAAGTGCCCGACTTCCAGAGGGTGGCCATCATTGGAGACTATGCCTCCGGGGTACTGTTCACCATACAGCTGAAATTCACTGTGCTATTTGGTTATTTCAGAAAGTTCCACTGGAAATCTCTGATGATTGAACCTGGCTTGAGCTGCTAACACAATAATGTAATTTCTCTGAACCACAGGGGGTAAAACAACTCAAATATTAAGTGCTGTCCTTTTTTATCATTAGTCTTTTCTTAAAACTAGAAAAACTATTGCCTTCTGTAGAGGTTATCAATATGAAATGTATTTGATTTGATTTACTTTGAATGAGACATTTTGATTTGACTGGAAAATGCATACATAAAATATGTTTTCCATGGTTTGAATTAAATGAAAACAAGGGGAATCAGCTCATCTGGTTCTGTCTGTGACAAACATGACTGATACTACTCAGTGCTTAAACTGTCCAAAATAACTATGGTAAATGGTATGTATTTATAAAACACTTTTCTAGACTTGGTGGCTCAATATCTTTCCTAAAGACACTTTGGCAGGCAGAATGGGGAACGCTGGTTCGAACCACAAACCTTATCAGTGAATGACCCGCTCTACTTCCTGAGCCACAGTCGCCACTATTAATTGTGAAATATTTGTTGGTCTCTTCATCATAGCACTGCTCACAAAAGTGTCTACTTCCTAGTTCCTGTAGTAGACTTGGGTCAAACTGAACTGAATGCAAGAGGTTTTTACTTTAAATTTAAATGTGCTTGTGAGTGTGTGTGAGTGTAAGGGTCAGTGGCCTCGCAAAGCCCCTCACAGTAGCAGAGGCCCATGAATGGCGTTCATCTGAGAGCAGTCCAGGGTTTAGGTTTCATGGCTGTGGCTTTGACATTTTCAAAGACACTTTGCTAGAGCTGGCAGTTATTTCTGCTTTAGCTGATCGAAAACTCCACATTTATTTAGCTTCAGTTGGTGTGTACATTCATTACATAACATATTACAACATATCACAATGAGGAAATTACTACTTGTATAGCTTATACCATTAAATGTCAAAAAAGGAAAAATAATAATAGTTATAGTAATAATAATAATAATAACTGTCCCAAAAGAAAAAAATAGATTGGGACATTGTGTGTTGAACAGAAAACTGTACACAATTGTAGTTTGCAGCATGTTTTTAATATGTGTTGTATTTGTTTTGGTGGTATTTTGCTTGTTTGCATGAAAACTACATGTGTCAGGAAAAAAAAAATCTAATTTGTACACTTTCCTTGATATATTTTTATATTTAAAAAAAATATTTTTTTATAGATGTAGCTGATTTCATGACTATACAGTTCAAAGAATCCAGCATTAAATCTTTAATGATTGGATCATCTAATTTAAATAATAACGATGATATTAATATATTATCTGTAACTTTTTTCTTTATTTTAGGTGACCATGGATGACTTTGAGCTGTCCTGTAAGGGTCTGTACCGCGCCTTGACCATCAGGGAGAAGTACATGAGGCTGGCCTATCAGCGCTTCCCATGCACGGCCTCCCAGTACCTGCGTGAAATCGAGGGGGAGACCTTCAAACCTGATGAACAGGTGCACCCAGGTCAGGAGAAAGGCTGATGAACCTGTAGGGTTTACATCAATGAATTTAGTTACATCTTACATTTATTATGTTTACATCTCCCATACATCTTCAGTCTTCACTCCGCTCCCCAAGAATGGAGAGGACCCCTTTGATACAAAGGACCTGCCAAAGAATCTTGGCTACGTTGCTCGTATGAAGGACGGCGTCATCTACGTGTACAATGACGCCGCAGCTGCAGACAAACACCAGCCCAAAGACCTGCCATGCCCCGACTACAACACCTTCATCGACGACATGAACTTCCTCATCGCTCTCATTGCGCAGGGCCCGACGTGAGTGCTTTGAGTTGTGTACTCTCACTTTTCAAAGTCCCCCTGTATGACCTCACCCATGACCCCGATCTTTTTTTGGATGACCCCCATGCTTGACTGACCATTAAATGCTTTACTATCAAAGCTTGGTGTGGTCCCGGGGAGCCACACAAGGACCCTAGAAATGTCCACATCTAAATTAGACACAAAAACAAGACACTTATGAACCTTATTCCAGTAGTGGCTGTAATGTGTTTTATTCTTACAGCTGTAAATGTACAGCTCGTGAGTTGATATGCTATTGTTTGTTTTGCAGGAAGACTTACACTCACCGCCGCCTCAAGTTCCTCATGTCCAAGTTCAACGTGCATGAGATGTTGAATGAGATGGAGGAGATGAAGGAGCTGAAGTTGAACCCCCACAGGGACTTCTACAACTGTAGGAAGGTAGACATTTATCATGATTATAACTTATAACATTGTAATGCTAAAGCCCAAACTTCCTGCCATTTTCATTTTGACAGCCATAACAAAATGTAAGAGATCTGAGAACAAGAGACATTCACAATCAGCAAATAAATACAACACATCAAAGAGTTAATGAAAAAATAAGTGACACAACAAGGAATTAAAAAGATCACAAGAATCATGAAAATCATCAGATAACAAATATTTGAAATCACCAAGAATGTAAAACAGACTGCAGCTCATCCCATATAAAAGGCCTGAACCTTTGATGTTGATGAGGCAACATGACGATCCAGAATAGCTCCATAGTCAAGGACAAACATGAAGGTGATTATAAATTAAATACAAATTTAATGGTTGGCTGAAGACAAACATCCTTCAGCTCTTTACAAAAAGTGTTAAATATGAATTTTGAATGACAGTCTGCAGTCAAGCCAGAATCCTAAGTATTTGTATGAATCTATTGTACATTACATTTAAAATACATGCACATGGGTGTAGTTCCTACAAACACAGGATGAGGAGGAAACTGAAAAATAAAGTGAAGTGACTTAAAGTTCGCACTCTTTTTCCCTTAATACTGATCTCAAATTCTTCACCCACACTTTAAATGGAGGTGATGTACAGTAGATCATAAAGTAATGAAGGCAAATGACTGTTTGGTTTTCTATGTCACAGAAAATAAATATCATATTCAAATGAAAATAAGAAAACAGTCAAATGTCTACATATTTAAATACAAATCCTTTGAATTACACTTCATACTAATATCTTCTAAAATTGAGTTTTGTCATATGTATGTTAAATAGAGTCACATGCACATGAAAGATGAGATTCATTAAGTATCATTTCCCACTGACTCTGCACTACTCACAGCTGCTGTGCACCATGTGTCTATGTCTTCAGCTCCTCCATGAGACCAAGCAGAGCCATTACATCACATAATCCCAAACCCTCACTGACCCACTCTGTATCATTTCAGGTTGACACCCACATCCACGCTGCCGCCTGCATGAACCAGAAGCACCTGCTGCGCTTCATCAAGAAGTCTTATCGTGTGGACGCCGAGCGCGTCGTGCACAAGCTCAAAGGCAAGGAGGTCACCATGAAGGAGCTCTTCGAGTCCCTCAACCTGCACCCCTATGACCTCACTGTGGACTCTCTGGACGTGCACGCTGTACGTTCCTTGGTGGCCTCATTAGATTTGAACAGAATAAGAAATACTGTATATAGAGATACCATTAAAGTTGTAATAATTCAAATATAGGTTTGTATTGTGGGTCATGACACAAAAATGTATGACATTCAAAATGACCAGTAAGGGACCATACCACAGAACTTGTGCCTCAGCTCTATACTTGTACTTATCTAAACTTTAGATGTTGACTATTAAAACAAACGATTCATTATTATTATTATTTGTTTAACTCCTAAAAAGAAAGAAAGAAAGAAAAAAGGAAAATATTGCAGTTTTTACATTTTACCTACATACCAATAAAAATACTATAGTTTACACAAGGGTTTAATTAAATAAACAAATAAACAAATAAATAAACAAATGAACACATTAATAAATAAATAAATATATGTTGCACAGTGAGATGGTGGTCTGGAGAATTAGCTTAACAAGATAGATAGATAGATAGATTGATAGATATATACTTTATTGAACAGAAGTTGCTTTTCTAATGGGAGTTTGTTCCATAGCTTTTGTGCATAACTTCAGAGAGCTACCTCACTGTTTTTTGTGGTTTGTATTTTAATGTTATCGTGTTTCTCTAAAGGGGAGACAAACCTTCCAGCGTTTCGATAAGTTCAACGCCAAGTACAACCCTGTGGGAGCCAGCGAGCTGCGTGACCTGTACATGAAGACGGAGAACCACATCAATGGAGAGTACTTTGCCACCATCATCAAGGTGAGTTTCTATGTAGTAGGATATTTTAGCTAGAAAGCTTTGCTAACATAATTAAATGGCAATGATTCCTCCAGCTGAAGATCTAAGATAAGACCAGATGAGATATTCCTTTATTATCAAATAAAAATATAAAGGGCAGAACAGTAATGCACATGTGTGATATTGATATTGAAAAGATAAAAAAAGATTATTTCACAGTTAAATCAGTTCAAAACCTGAGTAGCACTACACTGCTGACATCCAGTTGACACATAAGCAGTAATATACAATTAAGCAAGTTTCACACACAAAACCTTTTTTTTACATTTGCTAACCTGCTGCTGATGTGTGAACTAGATGATAAAAATGATCTAACTTCATGTGGTCTGAGTCTGATTCACGTCTTTTTCTGTAAACCAGGAAGTAGCCAGTGACCTGGAGGATGCCAAGTACCAGTTTGCTGAGCCTCGTCTCTCCATCTATGGCTGCAAGCCCGATGAGTGGAGCAAGCTCTCCGGCTGGTTTGTCAGGCACAGAGTCTTCTCCCCCAACCTCAAGTGGATGATTCAAGTGCCCAGGATCTAGTAAGTTTTCCATTTTTGCTGGTACCTCCAAGGAGTCGGACACAGCTATGAGACAGACAGATAACTGTTACACTTTATAATATCCTTCCCTGCCAAATATCTATTTATAATCACAAGCTTTACAGTGAGGCCTTAAAAGTCTTAAGTTTTTGTTTTCTCCCTCTCCTATCTCAGTGACATCTTCAGAGGCAGGAACTTCGTGCCCCATTTTGGCAAGATGTTGGAGAACATTTTCCTCCCTGTGTTCCAGGCCACCATCGACCCGCAGTCCAACCCCGAGCTCAGCATCTTCCTCAAGCATGTGAGTCTCAAACAAAGGCCAAAGATAGATTAACCATTAAAATTCAAATACATTCATAGCAAAATTAATAGACATTATCAGCATTATTCCTCAACATTGATTTTTCCTGAGGGTCTGCGGGATTAACCGTCTTCCTGGTTGATGTGTAGGTGACAGGTTTCGACAGTGTGGACGATGAGTCCAAGCACAGCGGCCACATGTTCTGCACCAAGAGCCCCAAACCAGAGGAGTGGGACATCGTCAAGAACCCCTCCTACACCTACTACATTTACTACATGTATGCAAACATCACTGTGCTCAACCAGCTCCGCAAGTGAGTAACTTCTTCTGCTTCCATTCACACAGGAATATGATTATTGTTTGTTTCCTTCCTTTTTCTGAGTTTCCTTTTGTTTTATCTCCATATCCCCTCATTTCTTTATACTTCATCTCCTCTTCTAAATAATCACTATGAATGCAGATTTAATGATTACAGGACAATGGTTCCTGTAAGAATATGTCTCCTTTCTGTAGATAACACTTGTTTATCTCCTGCTCTCCAGACAGAGGGGGTTGAACACATTCATGTTCAGGCCTCACTGCGGCGAGGCTGGAGCCATCACCCATCTGCTGGCTTCCTTCATGACCGCTGACAACATCTCTCACGGCCTCAACCTCAAGAAGGTCGGTCCTTGCTTTATGAGACAAAATGGTTGCGGATGTTTGGACCGTCTGAGATTTAACATTCGTCCTTTGAGTAATCCTGCAGTTTATATTTAAGTTATTGCTCTTTACATAACTTTTGTAACCTTCTTTCACATCATATCTTAAAGACCAAAGTCAAAATGTCAGGCTTTGATAAATACTATCATGAGCTGACGTAAACTGTACCAGTGTGAAATGATCATATGCATCTATCCCTCTTCTCCTCCACCAGAGCCCTGTGCTGCAGTACCTGTACTTCCTGACCCAGATCCCAATCGCCATGTCCCCTCTGAGCAACAACAGCCTGTTCCTGGAGTACGCCAAGAACCCACTGCTGGAGTTCCACAAGAAAGGCCTGGTCGTGTCTCTGTCCACCGACGACCCCATGCAGTTCCATTACACCAAGGTCTGAGCACACGGAGAGGAGGCCTTTGATGCTAATGTAGACAATGGTGCAAACTGTGCCGTGTATAATGGCCATTGTGTTATGTACATGTATAGATAAGTGTTTGTGTGGCGTATATATTTCATAGGCAAAGTCATATATTGCGCATTCCAACACAAATACAACAGTAAAGGCATTGAATGGACATGAGTATACAGATTTACATGTGTATTTAATGATGTTGATGATTCGCCTTTATGCCCACAGGAGCCCCTCATGGAGGAGTACGCCATCGCTGCCCAGGTCTTCAAGCTCAGCACCTGCGACATGTGTGAGATCTCCAGGAGCAGCGTGCTGCAGAGCAGCTTGTCTCATGAGGTAACGCGTCTGATAGAGACCTTAAAATGCATTGCTGCATCAGTTTCCTAAATGAGCCGGATTTTTTTCATTAAGATCCATGAAATATTCACTGGGAAATCAGCGAAAAGAAAAACAAAAAAACAAAAAGCCATATCTCGCAAAAAATTCCTGGATCCGCTCCCTGATCTGGTTCTACACCAAAATTTAAAGGGTTCTTCCCTGACCCATACTACATCCCCCCCCACCAGGTCTTGTGATAATCAGTAATCTTTGGTGAAGAACCATAACTGAAGTGACATTTATGCACTGAAGGACTTACAGATGATTTATTCTCATACTAAAACTTGCTGGTGGTTTTCTTCCGCAGGAGAAGATTCATTACCTGGGTCAGGACTACCTGAAGGAGGGTCCGGAGGGCAACGACATCCGCAAGACCAACGTGGCCCAGATCCGTATGGCGTACCGCTATGAGACCCTGTGCTATGAGCTCAACCTCATCAAGGAAGGCCTGAAGACTGAATAAACAAAATCACATCTGACAGATGTAGAAATGTTTCTAAATTAGTTTTTCCACAGCAACACTTAATCCAGCTAAGAAAGTGACCTTCTAACTCATTGATGTTCTTTCCTTTGGAAGAAGAAACTGGTCTTCACTGTGGGTTAGGGTCATCTACATGTTTGTCTAGATGTCTTGTACATCACAGTATGACTATTGTGTGAGGGGAAACATCATGTATTAGAAAGAAAGGAAATAAAATGTGAAAAACACACATTTCTACGCGTGGCAGTTCCATTCATTTGACCTGTTTACTAGTGTTACCACCTCTGCATTTAGATGTCCCTCAAAAACCTGTAGTTGTAAATCGCTCTCTCTTAACTTATCCTACACTGTGAACATAAACACTGCATCAGCAGAGTGAGGAGAGAATATAAATGTGCATCCAACATTATTGGCCTGATTTGCTGCATAATGCATCGTATCGACCATCAGTGATTAACAGAGGCTGCATCTGTCTGCCACGTCCTTTAACAGCACACCCCTCACTTTATTGCACCTGATCGTAACAGGACAAAGTCAACATTTACCTTATCTGAGTTGAGGTCACATTTTGTTTCATGGAGTCTGATCATGCCTATGGAGTATGAAAGTATGAGGCTATAGTTATACTTTTGTGGCCCACTGGTTTGTCTGAAACAACTAAACAAAATATATAAGGCATAGAACAAAATACTTTTTATGATGTTTAAAAAGTATAATGTAAGTAAAACAATGTGTAAGAAAACAGAAAAATACACTTTAACACTTGATACTAGATGTTCTCAGCAATATCTTATATAAAGTTAAATTTTCACAGCATTCCTCTTATCCATCAATTTCAGTGATAAACAGTAATGACTCAGTTACTTGTGAAATATAAAGCTTGGTTGAGTTTTAAGGAATCTGTTCCAAGGATCATAATGCAAAGTCTTAATGAACATTTCTCTGAAGCAAAATAAGAATTCAATTTTCTTTTGTCAATGTAGAGAAGTTGTGAAATGTAGGAAATAACCAGTAATTTAGCTCTTCCCCTAAATTACACATTTCACTTACGTGGTTTTGCAAAGGTCATTTTAACAGTGTCATTGCTGTCAGTCACCTCCCTGCACAGAAACATCTCATCTCAGGACTTTATTAATGAAATTACAGTCCCAGCACAGTGTGTGTGTTTCCCTGGACACCTGAAGACATCAGTGTTTGTCCATGGTTGACAGCTGCAGGAGTGTAAATGATGACGTCTCCCCCTCTTCTCTCTCTCTCTCTCTCTCTCTCTCTCTCTCTCTCTCTCGGGAGGATTCAGCAGACTTTTTCTCACAGTCGCAGCTGCGTCAAGCGCCACAGAAACACTAACAGATAAACCGGAAGTCATATTATTGTGCATTAAAGTGCTTATAGTTATTAACATTACAGACAGTATTTATCTACACGTCCCTGAAAATCAAATACAACATACAATCTCATGTTAAATAGATAAATAATCAAACTATCAAAAAACGCAATACTGAAGTTACCTCACAATTTGTGCATTCGCAGCCCAAACAGGGAACAGAGATTTTCAAATCAGAGCTATGATAACCATTCCTGAGTGAATTCAACAGGTTGAGTCGGTAAATTCCTTTGAATCAAAGCTAAAAAACTTTTATTGTACCACATCCCCTGATTACACCTAATTGTATCATTGTAATTGGTGGCCATGCTTCAGTTCTTGTCACACGTTTACTTTAGTTCTTTAATGGCTTTGTCTTCAATGTATTTTTATTTGTGTGTTGTTGTTTTTTGAAACACTTTATAACTTTGCTTTCAGATGTATTATATGAGTAAAAATACTATTATTATTGTTATGCCTTCCAAGCAACAGATTAGAAAACATTTTCCCTCATCTGCTTTATTTTGTTTCCATATGTTTATAAAGGGATTCAGGAGCGGATCCACAGGGGGGCACTGCCCCGCGGTTGAAATGGAATTTGCTCTTGAAGTTCCCCTGTCGTGCCTGTAGTATTGTTTTATTTTCTTAAACTAAGCACTGGCTGACAATACTAACAATAGACATGACAACTTGTTGAGAATTTTAATTTACTTTGTTTTTTGAGGAACACAATGATTGTCAATGATGTGTTTCTTGACTTAAAACTATAGTAACTAACAAGAAAGGACTTAAATGTGCACTTTACTGAATCAGGAATTGTCAGTGGAGGTTGGACATATAATCTGCCCCTCTGTGTAAACTGGGGCCCCTTTATGGCCCCTGACAAAGCAAACTCTATATCCACCACTGCTCTGGAAGCTCAGAGAACTCGGTCTCATCAGCTGGGGTTTTTATTTTGGAGGTTCTAGCCGGAAGAGGCCTGTGTCTTCGGGTGAGTCGCTGGTGATCGTGCAGAGCAGCAGAACTAGGAGTGTTCAGCCTCACTTCGGTCATGGCCACTGTCTTTGTTGTTGTTGTGGTGCGATGATCAGAACACGCTTCATGCACAGTTGTGGGATCTGTGTAAACTTTGTGTTCCGATCAGTGAAGTGTAAATGACTGAATCGACGTCCGCCTGAACTCTCCGCTCACGTTGTTCACAGGATGCGAGGAGCTGCACTTCATCCGTTTTTCATTTAATCGAGAGGACAACGAGGAACAAGAGGGACTTTTTTTCTCTTATTATTTTTAACCACGAGCGGTAAGTTATGACACGGAGACCCAGGTGGTGCTCTGCTGACTTTAACTCACACTTGTCTGACACTGTTCTCTCCTGTCGCCGGTCAAACAGTTGAGAGATGCTCACTATTATTCACTCTGCAATCTAGTTGCTCTCTCATCTACTTTTCCTAAGCAGTTCATTCTTTTAGTGAAATCAGCGCCGAAGTCCATTGAGAAAAAACGGCAAATTAAAACGCCCTCCGTTATCGACCACTATTGTGTTGTTGTTCCATAAAATAAAGCCTATTTCCATATAATGAATCGCTGTTGTGTCATTCGGCATACGTCTAATAGACTAAATGTCGCTTTTTGGACCAATATAAACTTTTGGAGGTATCCAAAGCCCTTATTCCTGGAGCTTACTGTTGTCACAGACTCACTGTGCTGGCTGAAGGAGAGCCGTGTAAACCAGTTAGCTGGTTTATATTCAGGCCTATTGTTAAAGCCGAATTATAGAGAAGATCTTAATAAGTCAAATGAGATGCTGGGGTTTATCTGTATGTTGTGTAGTTTTAGCACTAAAGAAGAACATTTTAAATTGTAAGGTTTTTAAGGGAGGTTTGGCATATGCTTTATACAACAGAGAGAGAGGGGGCACATGGAGGTATAGACGTGTGGTGTGTTTCCCCCCCCCACTCCTCTTTTGCATCTAACCCCACTTTACTGCAGCGACAACCTCCACACTCCAGGAAACACGCAGCTAATGCAAGACACACGTTGAGTTATGATCATTCTCCTATGAGATGTGGATGGCTGCTACTTTCAAATGACCTGCAGGTGTTGCCAAGTTTAGGGAAAACAGCTCAGTTAATGAATAACTGAAGACAGAACAGACAGAAGAACCCCAGCTGCTGCAGCTGAGAACACCTGGGACCTGTTAATCCACCGATCTGCTCAGGAACAATGTTCATTCACTGTCATGCATTTGTTTTGACAAATAAATGTAAACCCTTTGACATATTCTCAAGGACAAGGTCACATGCCCAGATATACAGGGTAAACATGTGGGGGAGTGCATTGTTTCTGTGCACATACACCAAAGGGATTAACAATAAAATCAGTCAACAAATTCAAAGAATGACAATAATAAAAAAAAAAAATTAAAACAAAAATAAATTAAAAAAGGAAAATAAAGTAATCAGGGATTAGTGATACATGGAATTGTTTTATTTAATTTAAATTTACTTAATATTTATTTGTGTTTTTTATTTTAGCATGATGTTTTGGCCCAGCCATCATTGAAATGACACAAAATGATAGAGCCTGTCACATAAAGTGGTTTTCCATTCATCCAACAGAGCTGTTAAAATGAATGCCTGGATGCATGGGAGCCGTTCTGGTGGCTTGTAATTGAACAGTCATTGTGAGGCTTTATATTCATCTTTATCTTGCTGTGTTCTTTTTATGCTGGTATTTAGCAAACCTACATGTTTCTGTCAGTACATACCTTCACCATTCTCTGCTGATGGCAACCACAGTAGTACAACACCTCGCCTACAACATGTTGTGTCACGCCGCTTGCTTCAGGGGCGTGTGTTGTGGCGGTTTTGAAGGTGCAATTAGGTTTAATTTAGCTGCCAAGTGATGATGGGGAGCTTTAGCTTCATGGGATCCCTGTCTGGTTTCTACGTGGATGAGTCATGGAGTTTCACTTTAACAAAATTACAAGGATACCATTCCCTGCAGTTGACAGTGATATAAACATCAGTGCAGTTCATTTTGACTCACCCTCCAGCTTTGTCATTCGATATCACAACACCTCAAAGTTTGCCAATAAAAAACATGCATGCAACAGGAAAGAGGGTCCTGACAGTTTTAAGTGTTTGCAAATGTTACTGGTACTCGTCAACTTTTTTCTAATTCAAAGAGAATATCCGATTACCATCATGCAGGGTTTGAGTGCAGATGCTCTTAACTTAGCTCACATCAGTTGTGGCAACTCGGTGCAAATCTCTCCGCACAATAATTACGGACAGTCCGCTGATCCTTCTTCCTGCAGCTCAGGAAACGCTACTCTGTTCTTCCTGCACAACATACCGCACACAGATGAGTAGTAACGCAAGTGGGTCAGTTCGGGAGTCGCATTGTCATTGCATGGTCTGGCAATGATCGAGTAGCATTCCAGTGCACACATACATTTGATTTAGGTCAAAGCAAACAAAGGCGTCACTTGCAAGACAGACGGACTGAGTGTCTCTATAGTTCAATTTATTCCCCGACCCCCCCCCCCCCTTCTCATACAGCTCTGTAGGAATGCAGCGCATAGAGTTATTATGATCATGAGCTGTGCAGTGGAATTTTACCATGTCTCCCCTTCTCCAGATTCTCAGCCTCGGTCCTAATGTGCAACGTGTCCAAATGGTTTGGTTCCAGCGAGCCGGGAGCTGCTTTACAACAGTGTACAGTCTCTGACTCGATGTTGACTCAGGGACTGAGAGTCATGGTGCTGTGGAATCCGGTGCACAACTTTAAATCATGTCTATCTGTACTTGATAGCATGAATTGGATGGAGCATTATAGCTTTATACCAAATGTACAGCTCCAGTTAATTTACCATGTTTCTGATAAACTGCTCATCCATTTGAGGAGCTTTTATTCCACTGCTTTTCGTGCCTGTTTAAAATGTTTTCCCTAATTCTACTAACTTGTGCAGTGTCGTTTCAAACCTGCCTGTTTGGAATGGGCTGTTTACTTGTCCTATATTAATTCTGAGCTACTTCAGAATTATTCCCTGACATCAGTGAGTCCTCATCAAACAGTTCTACAATATGCTGTCACTTTTTGTGTGTCTATGGTGCAGAGTGAAGTTAGAAAACTTTGTGTTAATCCTACCTGGTGTTTCTGCAATAATAAAATGAGACAGATATTTAGACATTTGTGGCATTAGTAAGTAGACAGTGATTGGCTTTTACGTATGCCTGGACATTCATGTGTTTTTGATGCTTCTAAAGCTCTTTCAGATCACTTTAAGTGTTCTTTCTTCCCAGTTATTTGAAAGGCAGCTTTGCAAGAACACTGAATTAGATTTAATGCTTTGCTGTATTGTTGGAATTTTACATTTGGCCAGCTCTGTGGTTTAGGACAGCAGTTACAGAGAAAGCAGAATTCCCCTGGGGGCAGAGGAGGGTTTGGTGTGGCTCAAGACAGACACAGAGCAGCAGAAATCTGGATCCTGCTATTGTGTTTCCTTTTTTCTCACTGAATTTATTTTTGGCGACCAACCTTTACAAGAGCCCGTCCTTCCTGATCCTCTAACTGTCCATGCCTACACCTTGTAGACAGTTTAAGACAGGTAAAGTAACTGTGTCCTCCTGTGTTACCTCAGTATCCCTTTCATCCTGCTGTGTGTTGTCCGGACTTGTTTTTTAAGTGCAGAGTGATTGATGGCTAATTTTTGTCGGTTGACTTCTTTTCAGGTTGCTTACAAATGGAGACAAGGGAATAATGACATTCTGCTAGCACAAGAGGACACGTAAAGACAGTTTCAGCCATAAATCTTGTGACGTTCCTGTTTTTGCTGATCATTTCTATACTGTGGATTTTACTGCCCGCATTGGCGAGGAAATACTTGATTCATAACCTAATGGAGAACTGAGGGTAAGCTGACATTTGCCCCCCCCCCACCTCTCAACATGCTGGCTCTGAGGCTGGAGCAGGGCAGGCAAGGGGGTGGTGAGGTCGATCTCCTGCAGAAAGGGGCCACTGTGGCATGGCAGGGTCG
The DNA here is from genome assembly GCF_024713975.1 of Paralichthys olivaceus. NCBI lineage: Eukaryota > Metazoa > Chordata > Actinopteri > Pleuronectiformes > Paralichthyidae > Paralichthys > Paralichthys olivaceus. The sequence continues at coordinate 7,823,339 of NC_091098.1, forward strand.
GCAGCCGGGGAGGCCCCCTCCTCACGAGCAGAAAATGAACATCAGGGAGAAAATCACCCAGTGGGAAGGTCGCAGTCAACCAGGCAGCAGCCAGGATGTCGGAGTCAAAGCACACCCTCCGACTTTATCCCGAACTTTGTCTGGGGACCTCCTGCGAAATGGACATACCAATGAGGTCTCAGGAGGGGGTCTTCATGCGAAAGCCAACCTCTCAAAAGCTAAGACTTTGGGCTTAGATTTTCGGGAATCCCCAGCACAAGCTGGACATCGTGTGGTTGGTAGGAAGTCAGAACCTCTGCAGAAATGCTCCACTGTACTTTCAACCAAGCCCCCAGGAAATAAACCACTTGTAGCACAAACATCTCAAAAAGGGGAGGCTAACAATGCTAACTGTACTGGAAAACATAAAGGCCCTACCAATAGTGACCAAACAATCGATTGCATCTTGGAGGTAGTTTCTCAACCTCTGTCAACTGATGACCAAGAAGACAACATGCCTGCGGGGAACTTCTACACCTCACGTGGTTTCTGGCGTAAGCTGGAGGGAAACAGGCTGCTCTGGGAGAAAGGCAGGCAGTCTTCAGGTGAATCTCAGCCTCCTCCTAAACCTCAGCGGACATTTCAGTATCGGGCAGCCAACAACAACATCTCAGGGCACACGGTGCAATGGGACAGAAGATCCCCACATAACAACCACTCCAACAAGGGGAGCAGGAGGGTAGCCCACCCACCCAACTTCCCTCCTCCTCCATGTCCTGTTGCAAAGACCAATGGGCTTTCAAGGCACAACAAGAACAGGTGAGTCTCATAACATAGTTTGGGTTAAAAGAATACACTTTCTTACTTTTTTTTACTTTTTAGTATTATTTTTTTAAAGAAAACTGCTCCTGCTGAATGAATATTAGAGAATTGACCTGTAAAAATTCACATTGCATTTGTTCTCCTACTTTCGACGACAGATTGTTTTTAGGGCAGATTTGAGGAGGGGACAGTCAGACTGTAATTTCTGGCTGGGGTCCATGTGTGATGTCACATGATATCTGGCAGCATTGTTCTCTATTGTCTAGATGTGGCCTAGTTCCTCACCAGCCACTGGTCCAGGGTCATCATCCCCACACACACACACACACACACACACAGACAACACAGTCAGTTCAGAAATGATGTTGTTTTCGAGGATTTTGTTACAGAACAAACTAATCAGCAAAGATTTGCACAGTTTATGATAAAATATAAAATAAAATCACATTAAGCCACTTAGCTACATATTTTAAATTTTGTTTTCCCAAGGTCCAACCTCAGGGGAAACTGTTTATAAATATAAATAAATAACCAGAATACAGCTAGATTTTAAATCAAGTCCGTGCAACTTGTGAAACAAGAACCTTTATGTGACCATCATGAGTCAGTCTGTGAACCAGAGTGTTTGATACTCCTCTGGTTTTGCTTAATTTGCTCTAAAATGTCACAGATGAATGTTTTAATGCTTTTATCAGAGCAGTGGAACACGTCTGTTTCTTGTAGTCCTGTTCCACTGCTCTGAGGTCAGTGTTGTCAGATTTGACTGACACAAAGTAACTCAACCTAATCCTTAACCCCACCCAGTCATATTTTGTATTTTTATTTAGGAGAACAATTGTGCATGTATACACTCAGTTGCTGGTTAGCAACGTGGCTGGTATTGTTTTCAAGGGTGTGTGTGTGTGTTTGTGTGTGTGTGTCATCGTGGCAGAATGTGACAGCTACTACAGCGGGATCTAACACAGATGCAGTGTTAAGTACTTTGTTTACTTGTCTGTCTTTCTCTGCACAGATTTGCTGACCTGTCTGTTTGTGGGCTTCTGCTGTGTTAAGAGTTATTATCCATCCTGCGCTAATTAAACTAGACCTAAATTTCACTGCAGGCGGGATGATACTCGCTCTGCCATGATTGGACCAAAATAGTCCCTTGAAATATGCAGGAGGAAGAAAATGCAATAGGTATAATGTGTAGATACATCATGCCATAAATGGAACAATAACATCTTTGACACTACATGTTATATTGTGAATTTTGAAAAGAATAATGTGTTTGGTTACATCAGTAAAGTCCTCGAGAAGTGTTGGCAGCAGGTTGGATTTGTGTATCGCCGTTCCATCTTCCTGTGCTGTCATACGAGATTGTGGACATTTGTATCGCAGTTTTAGTCTCAGTTTCAGAATCGTTGACACCCCTAATCAGATTGAAGGTGTTTGTAATGAACTAACATTAAGTGAGTGTAAGTGCAGCACTCATTAAACATCTATAGGTAGATCAAATTAGGATCTTGGAAGGAAAAGTGGGTGAAGATTTGTTAATCAATAATAGAAAGAGCCCTACAGGGTCTGGCTACAAAAAATGTTTGCACAATGTGATTTTTGATAGAAATTCATGAAATTAAACGCAACATGGTGCATTAACATTTAAAGAAAGAGAAATGTTTTAATGTCTGTTATTGCAGGGTGTATTTACTCTTCTTTTACTTCAAAAATCAACAAAATGTGGCACTTTATGATGTATAGCTCATTACATATACATGTATTAGAGTGGAGGAAAAATACAATTTAAGCAAAGTTGTATTATAAAAAGTATAGTTACAGTATGAAAAATTATCTTTGCCTTGAGTAACGGTGCATTACTCTTCATGGATGCTTTGTTGTACACTTCATTCACTAAATGCCGATCCATGGATGATTAATATTTTTTGTAAAAAAAGTTTTACTTTGTTGTAATGGAGTGAAATTGACTTTTTTTTTCTGGTCATCACTTATCCCTCTCTGTGTTGATCTGAGCCTCAGTCTCAGTTTATTACCTTCGATGAGTTTATCTTGTTTGTTTGTTAGTTTGATGAAATAATCAGGCATATGAACTGTTTACAACCTGAAACTTTCCCTACAGAAGAGTTGAGGGTTAATATGAACTAATTACCAACTAATAATACAATAATAATAACTAATCAATAACTAGACAATAGCAGCATCTTTCCTTTTAAAAGGTTCTCAGATGACATATGTCATATTCCTGACAGCTGTCTCTGTCTAAATCCTGTCACACTGTGTCTTTTGGTTTTCTTTATTTAACAGCTTCTGTCCTGTACGCTCAGTCATTTCCTGTCATGACACTTTATCACATGCTCTGTGTTTCTGCTGTGTTTGATATCAACTAAGGAATTAAGTGGTGGAACGCTAGCTGCACAGCTGACATGCAGTGTACACATTCATATGCTGGCTATCTTAAGGACAACAGCCAGGCCCCTCTTTCTCACTGCCTTCTCTTCCCGTCCCCTGCCACAGGAAGTCCTTTGAGTATGAGGATGCAGCTCGTCTGACTACCAAGCAAGGCACGCTGGGAGGAGAGGCGAGGCGTTCCGGCCTTTACCATGCATACTCTGAAGACAGTATTTATGAGGACATTATCTGTAAGTTGCACTCCCTGGGGCTTATACACTGAAGAAGATCAGGCTGTGAATGAACTTCCAGAGATCTTGATCATTGTCCTGATTATTCCAGGTTTATGTCATTTTAACAGTCTTAGGTTTTAATTTCTTTAGAATACTGCATAATAGCAGGACTGGTGTCAGCATCATAGAAACTAAATATCAGGTTATTAAATTGTTGAACCTTTGAATCTTGAGGGACCCCAGTAGTGAGTGGACAAGGTTCTAACCAGGTTCTGACACAGATCCTCTCCGGGTCACCCGATAGGTGGGGTCTTTGAGGTAGGATGAGAGCAGGGAGAGTGCAGAGCCTGAGACACCCAGATCCTGAAGGGAGGAAATAAGGATCTGGTTCACTGTGTCAGATGCAGCAGACAGCTCTAGAAGGATGAGGACAGAGGAGAGAGGAGAGAGGAGAGAGAGAGGCTGCTCTAGCAGTGTGAAGTTGCTCAGAGACAGCAAGGAGGGCGGTGTCAGTTGAGCGGCCTGCCTTGAACCAGACTGGTGAGGATCAAAAAGGTTGCTTTGGTAAGGATAAGAAGAGAGTTGATTAAAGGTAGCACACGCTATTGCTTTGGAGAGAAAAGGAAGGAGATAGGTTTGTAGTTGTTTACTTCTGACGTGTCGTCCATTCCCCAAGTGATGTTGCAATATTTTTAATCCTATGTAATTGTGCAACCATGCCCAGAAAAGCCCCTGTTTATTTAAATTTATAATATTATAAAATAAATTATAATATTGAACGTATCACATGTCCAAATTGCTTCAGTTGCACCAATTAATAGCAATAGTTAATGGATAACATAATATCTTAACCTTTAACGATCTGATTTCCTTCCTGATTTCCTTGTCACATATTCGGAATAGATAAACAGATTTCCCTTTATGGATGTGTGTCTTTCAAGAGTGCAGAAATTATTTGCATTTTTTTGCCAATATGATGCCAGGACATATGTTGCATATTTTCTCTTTCTAGAAATAAGTAGTTTGTAACTTTGTAATAAATAATTAGTGCTTGCCCACCATTTACCTGTTTATTCCAAGTTCATTAAAGCTCGAAGGCAGAATCCCGAATGGAGAATGAAATGCTGTGAACTTGCTGTTGTCATGATCGACAATGTCGCTTGTCCCATGAATCTCAGCCACAGCTGTTACAGAGCCTGACTTCAAAGTTTAGCACTTTATCACAATTTTTTTTGTTTTCTATAATAAATCAACAGCTCAATGGCAGGAAAAATGCAGCATGTAACAAAACAAAAAACATGGAAGTTTAGCACTTGCAGTTACCATGGAAACGGGGCTCTTAGCTGTGTATTCAACTCACTTAAAATAAGTCGGCCTTTATTTTTGTAGAACTATAACTTATATTTCATGGATTAAAGAACAAAATTGACACTGGTTCCACACTACACACCGTTTGAACATGTGAAATCAGTCTGCATGGACTGCCGTCCATTCCCCATGTGATGTTGCAATGATTTTAATCCTATGTCATTGTGCAACCATCCCCACAAAGGCCTGTTTATTCAAAGTTTATAATAATGAACGTATCAAGTGTCCAAATTGCACAAAATTCAACACTGCACTTCCCGATTCCCATTAACAATACACACACCAAGTGTGAAGGCAAAAAGTGTCCCATACAGACAGACTGAGATTTCTGAAATAGATTTATCACATTTGTACTGATATCTGCATCCATAAACATTGGATAGTGCCATTATGCAAATAGTTTTAAATCAAATGTCAAAACCACATAACCACAAAAAAACAGAAAGGTAAAAACTAAAAAAGGAATAAAGCGCTCCACTTCTGTATCCACAGCAGACACCTCAGTCAGTTTTATAAGAGGAAAGCTTGCATTAGGTTCTGCTGAAATCATTTCACAGTGTCCGCTGTGTATTACACTGATCCAGCATGTTTAATCTCCAATCACTCTTCAGGTGAAGTGACCAGAGATAACCCCTATGAGGATATTAAGATATCTCCCACGTGTCTACCTATCGCAAGGCCTCAAGTCCCAAAGGTAAGGGAAGAACGTCTTCCTCTCACAGAACACGAGCATTTTTATTATTTCTGTATATCAGATGATCCCTGCACAACCGGAGATTGTAAGTGAGGAGGAAGGAAGGGCTTTGACACTATATAATTATCTCAAACCAGAGATAACTCCTCTGTTCATTTCTTCCAGCTGCCTCCTAAACCCCAGACGTTACAAGGTTACGCCAGCAAAGGGGAGAGGAGGGGCTACCAAGTGTCCAAATCCTCAACACTTGCAGAAACTCCCAAACCTGCTGCACCGCGGCGCGCAAGCACTCAAAAAACCCAGAGGACACCTCACGTAAGTGATACTTTAATGTTTTCACAAACTATTGTATCTCCCTGTCGTATGATAGACCAACGAAGTGTTGTGCAACGACGAAGGAGGTGGTGCCATGTTGAGCAGGAAGGAGAGGATGCTGAAATAAAGAGATAGGGGTAGATGTCTGACTGTGTGTTCGACTGCTTCATTAAAATTCAGACGTGACTTCAAACTTATGACCCATGGCAGTGGAAAGAGTGTGGACAGGGATGAACTTAAAGGATAAGGTACAGTAATGAAACAGACTTAAGCCATTTTCAGACATGTCCTGCAGAGGTTCTCTGCAGAACTGGGTGCGGACTTTCTCCTGAGTTCTCGTATTACACATGTCCAACACAGCGAGCGATGGTGCAGCAGACAGAGGCGTGACGTAACGTATTTATTCTGCTGTGGAGGTCACGTGATTTTGTTTACAGCACATCGACACCGCTGTCGTTTCCTATCACCACAAACTCTCTTGACCTCTTGGTCTGTGTCTTCTATGTGTGTGACACTGCTTTTTCATCTGGATATATTTGTTTTCTTTCATTTCTGCGTCTGTCTCGTGTTAGAAGCTGCATCATAACAGTTCTGTTTATTTCCCCACTAGTGTTCCCCCTCTCTTCCCCTCTCCGCCTTTTCTCTCCTCTCAACCAACCAGCCGAGGCACTGAGTTCGGCTCTAGTTGAGGATTCTCCCTGTTAAAAGGGAGTTTTATCTCTCCACTGTTGCCAAGCGTTTGCTCATAGTGTTAACTGTTGGGTTTCTTTATAATATTGTAAGATCCTGTGTATAGTGCCTGCTGACAGTGGGCAAGAGGTGGCTTACATCTTCCACAATTTATGCAGTGAAAATTAGGATGACAGTGTAGGAAATGAGACAAGTTGTACTTTCATGTCTGACACATTATGGGAGATAAGTAACTACATTTGACAACAGGTTCTTTAAAAACTTGACTTTACAATTGGTTCTCGGACACTGAAAGGTTTGAACTGTTGTCATATATACACAAGTGAACTGTTGATGTTATAAAACACATAGATTGAAATGAGTATTTCAGAATCTTTACACTCAGAATCACAATTTGTGAGTAGAATTTAAACACACTGTCAATGTTGAAAACAAGTTCAAAACTTGTTATTGATCCCCAACATATTGACAGGCTGAACAGAACAATTTCACACTGCAGCAGTGTTTTTGTTGATGATCAGTTGAAAACCACAACACACACCTTTCTCATCTCAAAGTTCAACTCCTCACTGAAATCTGCACAAAAACCTGGAGTAAAAAGCAAAGACTGACCTAATACAAGTTTAGTTAACCAACTGCCTCAAGCTCTTTGAGATCACACACAGATTTTACGAAGATGTTAAAACAATGAAACTGAAATAATTGCCCTCATGATATATTTTTCTGCATTACAACAGTTCATAGGGACATTTCAGTTTCTTTCCATGCACTTTCATATACGTGTGGTCTGACTGTCTTGTTAAAGACATATTTGAGCACCCTGTATGTGCCTCTGTCTGTTTTAACGCAGGGCCAGAGTCCACTGTCAAATACTCAGCTAGGTTCTCTCATTAACAGAAGAATGCAGAAATGTAGGAGTAAAAGAAAATGACAATCTATAATATAATTATGTACTTACAGTCTGTTATATCTTGATTCCCTGTAATCAGGATTCTATAATGGCTGTGAAATTATGGGGCTGACGAGTATCTGTGTTTTACAAAACAGTACGTCAACAAGATTGAGACGATCTTTGATGACAAGAGAGGGAGAAAGAGAGTGAAGAACCAAGGCGTCTCAGTGAGAGGTACGCACACACACACACACACACACACACACACACGCATGGAATACTGCATATGCCCAAATGTCACCACCATCAACACTTCAGTGAGATTAAGTTGAGCCTCTTGGTGGAAATACCCAGCGTCTGATACACAAAGGCCGGCTGCAGGAGGCGAAGCGGCTGATTATGAAACAAAGGCTGGCTGTCTGCATCTGATTATGGCTTCTCAAGTCTTTTCCATTCCTCTGCATCTCCCTAATCTCTCCCTTCTTTAATTCATGTCAACAGAGGAGACCAGCGGGACAGAGAGCGACCCCGAGGACAACAGCAAAGGTATCAACATAGAGTTAAGCTTCAATGTGTCTCTTCTGGTTTTCAGGTTGCCCTTAAGTACGATTTCTTACATGCAAAAACAAATATTTTTCATATCTGTCAGTACTAATTATTATCACTTAAATATAAACAGAGTGCTGCATGGCAAAAAAAGACAAAAGTAGAATTTATAGTATCCCCGAAGCATTTAAGAAGTTCCATGATCCCACACTGCTTCATTACGACACCAAACAAGTCGTTTTTTGTTATTGGTTCATAACATCCTCGTTGGATCACCTGTTCAAAATGATTTCACAAAGGGCTACATTACTGCTTTCTGGGCTTGGTGCCGACAGAGCCATAAAGATGGCAGTCAGACTTTTCTCTAGAACTGACACAGCACTGTGGTCTGTCTATTTGACTCATGTTCAGGTAGTCACCAGTAAACCCGTGTTGAAATTGACACTTAAACCCAGAGGCAGAATCACCAAAGTTGTTACCGTTCATCCTCTGGGGACCATGAATGTATAACATTTCATGGAAATCAGTCCTGCAATTGTGGATAAGGTATGTTACTGTAACGCAGACCTTGAAAGAACAGCGTTGCTATCCTAACACTTGCCAACTGTGAGATTGTGAGATTAACCATGACTGTTCTTTTAGATGCGATGTCACCAGGACTAAACATCACAAATCACACTGTAGATCGATATTTACAATGCTTGATATTGCTCCTCTGTGCTGGATTAGACGTTGAATGTCCCAGGACAAGCATTACCATAATCTGTTCCCTGTGTGTTGTCCAGCAGGCTCCAGGAGATCAGTTTACATCCAGTCTACACTGAAACGTCGGCCTGGCTACCGCACCCTGGAGAGAGACCTCATCCAGCTGCAGCAACAGCAGCTTTTCCAGATCTTTGTGGTGGTGTCACTGAGAAAAGGCTCCCCAGGAAACACCTACTCCCCTGAAATTACACAACAGTTTCCCAAAATGGTGAGAAAGGGACTTTACATTGACTTCTTCTAGGCAAATGTCATAGCTCTGCTTTGACTTCTTAACATGCATGACTATTCACTCTCTGAAGGGGAATTTCCCAGGACTGGAACTTTTATTTAAAAAAAGTGACTTTTGTTTATAGACTGTTATTATATCATTCCTGGAAATTGTTTTGGGCAAATATATATATATATATATCTATTTGTTAGGACAAACAGCTAAATCACCTGTGAAGTCAACATAATTAAACCCAGTGACATTAAATTAATTGATTAGTGGAGGCATCCAACCGCAGTATGTTAATTCTAGTTCTTACTTAACTGAAATCATTCTTACTGAATCATATTACAATGTAGGTGAATAATCACTTATTTAATCTGAAAGTTATTTGGAAAAAACTAATGTACTAAACTGGAGTTCTTCTGTTTCAGTTTGAGAAGTCCTCCCGGCTCTCCAGAGAGGCTGAGGATCAGCTGAAGGTTATTCCTAAGTTCTGCTTCCCCGACTCACTGGACTGGAAGCCCTGTGCACACATGCCAAGGTCAGCTCATAATCTACTGTAATACTTAAATAAATACTGTTTTCTTTCGTTCACATTTCGCTTTTTTTCCTTTATGTCAATATATTATTTCGTTGTCACAATACACACCTCTGGTTTTTCTAGCTTTTTCTATTTGTAGCTCCATAATTATTAATTGTGTTGTGTCTAATATCCCCATTTCCTTTCTATTTACATCCTCGCTACCACAACAACTCAAGTTCCCCACAGGGACCATTAAAGTTTCATCTGATCTAATTAAATCTTTGAGTGCTGAGGGGTACAGGGCCTCCGGTTTTTCTAGTTAATATGGTTCATTGTTTTAATGTGGGTGATGACATTGCTTCACTGCCTAACAGACAAATATAGTAGTGCAAATATATACATGGTACATACAAGTATTTCCATATGTTTTAATACAATCTGATCAGATGTTTTCCATCAGAAAACAATCAGCACAAATGAATTGTTTAAATAGTGGCCTTTTTTAAGTGCCATACGATTCCATGTTTGTTGATGTGTTTTCAGTGAGACCTTCTCCTTTGTCCTTACTGGAGAGGACGGCAGCCGCTGGTTTTGTTACTGTTGTAAGATCCTGGTAAGTGTGGATGAGTTCATGTTTGTGTCTGAGTCACTGATTCAAGTGCTTTTATGTTTATACGTGTTTGTGTGTTTGTGTGTGTGTGTGAGTGAGTGTCTACTAATAAGTGTGTGTGTGTGTGTGTGTGTGTGTGTGTGTGTGTGTGTGTGTGAGTGAGTATGTGTGAGAGACATGGCAGCCTGCCACATGCTTACTCAACATCTCTGTGGAAATGTGAATCACAGGCCATACCACTTCTGAATCAATGACAGAGAACAAGAAGAATTTCATCATTTCAACCTTTTTCCTGCACAAAGAGAGAGAGAGGGGCTTTTACATCTTTTTTCAAAACATACCTTTTAGGTAGAAATCATGAGGCATTTCTCTTCTACACTGTTTGTGTATATTTCTTCATCCTAGAAAGACAAACACAACATATTCAGCAGAGTTTTATGGTCTTCTTTTTTTGGAAATAAGCTCAATGCTGCTGTCATAAACATGGACTGACTTTTAGACTATAGCTGCAGTGTCAATGAAAATACTAAAAAAGGAAATGATCGATATGTTTATATTTGTATTTAATGGTGTCATATATCTAGATGCAGAATATGTGTTGTTTCATGCTTAATGACATTAAATTCTATGTGTCTTCCAGCCCAGTGGAAAGGGGAAGAGGCTTCCTGAAGTGCACTGTATTGTCAGCAAGCTGGGCTGTTTCAACCTTTTTGCAAAGGTAAAGTGACCATATAGCTTGTCTGCTCTCTCTCTCCTGCCATTGACAGGGAGATGAGATGGATCCGGAAAAGTTCGATCCCCTCACCCGTTGCAAGTGTGTGAAACTGTTTCTTCCTAACTCCTTTTATGTACTGGGACGGAATCCTGAACAATCACTGGTTGTGTTTTTAAAAAAAGAAGTTGTATGCATGCAGCAGTGTCCCACCCATTTCACAGTTGGCTGAGCGAAATGTACACACAGTCAGTGTGAATATGTCCAGGAGGAAAACTGCTTTTACATGCAGAGCTGCATTTTGCCTCCTCTGCTCTATTGTTCAGACTTTAATCAACACTAGTTCCTTCAGGACACGCAGTGATTTGGCTCTGTCTGCACAGATTCTGGAGGAGGTGGAAAGGCGCAGGGAGATTTCCCCAGCGCTGGTTTATCCCTTTATGCGTAGCGTGATGGAAGCCCCGTTTCCAGCCCCCGGACGCACAGTCACCGTCAAAAGCTTCCTCCCTGGTTCTGGGAATGAGGTAACCCTGAAACCAAAAGAGGAAATGTTAATTGGTAGTTTTTTTCACTCTAACCACTCCTCTCTGCAGACTCAGAGTGACTCAGAATGGGAGGTTATCTGTGTAAACAATGGGGATAGCTATTTCAGCTTTAAAGGGTTCATGTCAGGACAGTTATATGTTTACAACAGTTAACAATAATCATTGTAGTCATTCCTGTTTACAGACTCAAATTACGTTTTGTGAAATACCTATTTTCTTGTGTCTCTTAAAATGAAAGCCTTAGCTTACGTTTCTAAATCCCACCCTGAACCAGCCGAGAGTCTTCTTATATGGGTGTATCTGAAAATCTGGTTTTGCTCAAAATGCAGGTTTCCTGGAGTTGACGCATGAGGAAACCAGTGTAAATGGTGACCACTCTAACCACGTATCAACACTGTACAGTCTCAGTCTACATGCTCTCTTTGCTTTGCCAGGTGCTCACTCTGTGTCGGCCAGTGGACTCCAGATTAGAGCACGTGGACTTTGACAGTCTGCTGCAGTGTCTCAGTGTGGGGAAGCTCCTGCAGGTGTTTGCCTCCTTGCTGCTCGAGAGGAGAGTCATCTTCATCGCTGACAAACTCAGGTACTGCTGTGATTAAATCACACACTCAACACTTCAGGGCCACTTACCCACCACTATTTAAAAGGATTATATTAAGGAAGGCAATTAAAAAAGACACCATATGCCAGCTGTAGTCGATACTTGCTGATATCCCACAGGCCCAGGGCCAGTTTTAATTATCTCTGTGTACTTTGGCCTCAGTGGGCTGCTTCAGTTGTGGCTGAGTCCCAACAGCAAGTCAGGTTTATTTAAACAACCCAGTATTACTTACAGTGTCTCAGTGGACTTGACAGGGACACAACAATTTATTTTACATTATTAGTAGACACAAGATAACACAATTAAAAATAAAATAATAAAACCAAACACACAAAATAGCGGCGTCACAATTGACCGACTTTGCACCAACACAATATTCAACCAGAACCAATTAGCAGAAAGCCAAGAAAGTTTTAAGATAAAAACTAGAGCTCAGTTTATCTGACACCGGGTCAAAAGAGTCACTTTAATGATAAAACCTGTCAGTTAGTATTATAATTATTACTGTTATTACAACTGGGACCTGATTTTCCATTGGGTTCCACAGCAATTACATTGTTAGGTTATTGATGGCAAATAAAATACAATATTATGATCAGTGATGTTAAACACTGTCTCTACATTACAAATTAAAATGTTGCGATGGAGTCAGCAGCTTGGTAAAACAGGTTCTTCTACAATATAATCTAAAACAGATTAAAAGAGATCAAAATCATTATTACAAATATAATCATCTAGGAGCTGATTGGATATTCAATATTATAGGACTTTGGAGAGGAAATACAAATGAGAAATTGGTTTAAAATCAGAAGACAAACGTGGATTTTTAGCAGAGGATAATAACAACTGAGTACACCCAACCTTTAGATACAGTGATGAAGGACTAGAACTTGACCATTCACAGTGTGTCGTAATAGAGTGCTAGCAGAGATCAGTTGTGTTTTGGGAGATTTCTTTTACACCCTACTTCTGTTTGCGGAATGCTCCTACAGTTGAAAATGTGTTTGAAGTGGTGTGACACATGTTTTCAGGGAGCTATGATTGATATCATATGATCATCAGTGTGAGAACTGATCTCTCCGCTTCACTGCAGTGTGCTGTCCCGGTGTGGCCACGCGGTGCTGGCCCTGTTGTACCCGTTCACGTGGCAGCACACGTTTGTGCCTGTGTTACCAGCCAGTATGTTGGACATCAGCTGCTCCCCAACCCCATTCCTCATCGGGGTGCTGGCACCCTGCCTGCCACAGCTGCTGGAGCTTCCTATTGAGGAGGTTGGTTTTAAAATATTTTAAAATGTGCTGTTTATATTAAAATACGTATATAGTGTTTGTAGTGTCACTTTTTGACTGTATATAGTGAATGAATGCACAAGCAGTAGGACCTCCACAATGGCACATTGTCTACTGTGTGTGACTAACATGTGTGACTATGAACTCCAGAGAATGTCCGCACCATTGGGCCCAGACTTTATCTGGAGTTTGCCTTCTATTAATGAAGAAAGCAGCAGGAGATTCTCCAATTAGACGTGTTCACAACAACACAACTCTTGAGTATTCAGGTGAGGGGTGAGGCAGCAGGCAGAACCACGAGCCAGCGTATTCATTCTGGAGATGACGTGTTTTGTTTACAGCACCGCTCAGATCTTGTCAATTGGAAATCTGTGTTCTCAGAGACAGCTCCTCTGGAGAATGTCAGGAGATTATCTGGAGTTCAGTGCATGTCTTAGAGCAGCAGATGTTTTGCAGACAAATTGTTAATAGGCTTCGGTTCAACATTTCATACCTGTGATTATGAAATAGTGAAGTCAGCTCAGTCACTAACTGTCATTCTCTCTTCTCGCTCCCCAGGTGCTCATAGTGGATCTGTGTGCAGACAAGTTTGTCATTCAGGTGTGTACACATAGCAGTGCAGAATGGGTACGGTAGGTGTGGCCCCAGTGGAAACCTGGCTTTGCCTGTACTTGTTTGAATCCAGCGTGTTTTGAAGATGACAGAAACAAAATGATTGAACCTGCACAATGGATGGAAATGATGAAAATATACAAGATATAAGTCCAGAGTCGATCATCTCATGAAACTCACACACTTGGTTATTTTGTGGCTGATTTAGAGCTATAATAATAACTCTTCACTTTATGGTTCAACATTGTTTGAACTTTGGGTGTTATTTTTGTGTTGTTATTTTTATCATTTCATTTAGTGAACTTCTTCTTTGTCTTTATTAGAAACAAGCATTGTCACACCAATATGATCTGTGACACGTTTTCAGTGTTGCTGGTAGCTTCCCTCCTCATCTTGAAACATGAAGTATTCATTGTTTGGGCTGAATGATCTTTGACTGTAGGTATGATGTTTGGACAGTCACAGCCTTGTGTTCCTGTGTCTCTGTTAGGACTGGACAATAAAACTATATCAGTAACTATCGCGATATGATAATCAATAGAAATATAACAAAAGTCCAACAAATACAGGAGGTGTAACACAAAATGAATCGACTTTAGATTTTGTAAAAGTATCAAGTGTTTGTCATTCTCTGCTCATTAAGAATTTAAAAGAGTTTAAAACCACAACCTTCACTTAGGAACAAAAATCAGTCAAAACTTAACTCTCACCATGTCAAACCAGTGTTTCCCATTAACAATGTAGACTGTGGTGATCCACCATATTCTAATTTATAATGAACCAAAAAACAGTTCACACTTCTCCTTAGTAAAGTAAAAGATCTGTAACCTGTAGTTTTGCTCCGTTACTGCATTGTGTAGCTGTGTGCGGCACTGTTTGCTGTGTGCTCACTCATGCTTTTGTCCATGTGGCATCTCTCTGAGTTGGGTGGGTTCTCTCTCTTATGCGAGAACTTGAATTTCACGCTTTATTCTTTCACTCAGACCCGTTGTGTGTTAGACGTTTGTGCATGTGCACCCCTGCTACTGCTGTAGATTGATTGAATTCTGTGGGAAATGCTGTAGTGAAAGTGATGTGAACATTTTTATCTTAATATAATTTCTGGCCACAATGCCCAGCCCTTGTTTCTGTAGATCAGCACATTAGATTTGAAATACATAGTCCTCCACATACATACAATACTTACCTTTAATGCTTTGTAGCATTGTGCCCAGGTCACACATGAAAATGTGAAGTGAATATCTAGGGCCAAAGTTCACCAAAGCTTAAATCCATGCAAAGCCAGCCTAAAGATTTGCTGCACTACAGGAAGCGAATGTATTTTTCGCCTCCTGGCTTGCTCATTCACCTATTTCTGCCCTGCCCTAGAACTTTCTTTTTTGTGCGCCAGATCCATCTTTGTGCATTGCAATTAAATGATTCATCAGAACACGACTGGCCAAACTGGAACAAAAGGTCAGATGCATCTTAGGTTTTTCTCTTCAAGCTCACTGGTACAGCAACAACTCCCACTCAAAGAGAAGCATGTGTCTGTCACTGGGTAAAACAGATGAGATGTACAGTCTGGTTGTAAATGACAGCACATGACTGCCGTTGACCTTTGCTGTGTTGTGTGTGTTGACAGCTGGATGATGAAGACTGCATCCTGCCCAGTAAACTGCAGGCAGCGCTGCAGCAGATCCTGGAGGAGAGGGCAGATATCCTGAGTCAGGAGGACGGAGACAGATTTGGAGGTTGGTATAACAGACATCACATGTGTCAACAGCAAAGTTCTGTATGTCAGTCAGGTGTTTGACTAGCTGATTATAAAGCCTGGAACAGTCTCATGTAGTTCCTTTTTTTCTTGTCTACAGAGTTAAAGAATATTTGTAGATCCTCTTTTTCATCACAGACCCATTGTGCTCTTCTATTTTAGTTCAGTTCACTAAATCTCTGTAAATACCAGTGGCAATACTGTTCTTTTTAACTGGAGAGTTGAACCTATTCAGATGTTCATCATTATTTCCGTGGGCTCTTAAAACGTATTTATTTTTAAGTCTACAATGGAATAATTACAGAATAATTTCAGGCCTGAGAAACTCAAAAATTCAAAATTTTGTTATGCATCATAGACTCTTGAGAAACATGTAAATGCTACAAAAGGACTGTTTCCTCAAATTTTACACACATAGTTCTTCCTCATTTG